>NW_027497349.1:0-184528 GCF_021521415.1 Bidens hawaiensis | reverse complement strand
CCACTTGCATAATGTTTCAAAGTGCTTTGAAACAAAGAGAAACTTTACAAATGTTTCATTCTAGTCTTGCCGAGAATGATTTGGCAATCCCCTTTTCAAATGAGAAATGGAAATTATCAATGACTTATCGACTTTTCTTGAAGTTTTTAAAACATCAACTACGAAACTATCGGGAACGTATTATCCGACAAGTCCCTTGGTTCTTTCGGAGTTATTTTTAATCGTTAACAATCTTAAAGAATTTGAAAATAAAAGTCAAATGTTTTCAAACATCATATTACCAATGAAGTTTAAATTAAAAAAATACTTTCTTGAATTGCCACCAGGTTTTTACTTGCGCCGCCGCTTTAAACCCAAGCTAAATGTTACGGGGGTTGAATGTGTGATAGACAAAATTTTTTCAGCCTTAGATATGCATGAAATTGACCCAAACTTTTCAACAGAGGCGAAAATGATTTTAACTTGAATTTTAAATTTATGTATGACTTTTATTTAAATAAATATGGATCAAACATACACATGCCTATGCCGGGGGGGTCTTCATCAAGTTCAAGTGCTACTAGAGTACGAGATCCCATGATTAGCCTTATGAACACCGTTCGCAACGTAACGGCTAAAAAACAAAGGGGTAACACCCCTTCAAGCGAACTAGGAAGGTATAGTGCAAATGATTACTCTACCGGTTTATCCGAAGAGGAATATGGCACTTTTGATGTTTTGGCTTGGTGGAAGGTAAAGGAAACCGCGTTTCCGATTCTTGCCACCATGGCCCGTGATTTACTAACCGTCCAAGCTTCTACGGTAGCTTCGGAATCCGCTTTTTCTCTTAGTGGCAGGGTAATATCGGTGAGAAGAACAAGACTAAATTCGGAGTCGGTGGAGATGTGCATTTGCTTAAAGACGAATACATGTTGAAAAATAACCCCATAGTTGTGGATACACAAGCTATGACATGGTAGATGGCAACCGAATCATCATGGGCGGTAATAGAAGAGTTGTGTCGGCAACGTTTAGAGAGCAACAAAAAGATTCATAGCAACAAGGAGCATGACCACACGAAGCAATGTCGGCTACACTCGTAAACACACGAAACATGAAAATTTTTATAAGAAAGCGTCGCATGGTCCAAGTTATAGATTTATTATATTATATAAAACTAACACAATAAATTTCACCAAGATGTTTTCTTAATGAATACTGAAAACATCCTAATTAAAATTTATTAAAACACCCAAAATATATTTAGATGACTACCTTAATTGTAATTTATGGCAACCTTCACACGAAGATGCAGTAGTAAGCACCTTATTCCATTTGGTAGAGGTCTTGATACGATCCTAAATATTTATTATGTTTAATATATATTATTTAAGTTAATCTATTATTTAGTTTCCTTATTATATCTTTTCTTAATTTATGTGTTTTCTTTTCCTATAAATTGTAATCGTTTCAAGAAGAAAAATAATAAGAAAATTGTTTCAAGTTTGGAATCTCTTTTTCTCTTTTGTTCTTAGAGCCTAACCCACTCTACGGGTATATCGGGAGATTGACCATCTCGAATCGTTCTCTATCAGGTCTCAAGTTTGAATCTTAGTTCTGTTATTTTCTACCAAAACATAACCCTTTGAAGGTTGAGAAGTTGCGATTTGTCTTGGTTAGCGAAATATTGCAGGGTAACAACCTATTACACTTACCTAAAATGATTATAATGCATATCGTAATAGTTATATGAATTGGATAAAATGTTTGCATTTTATGAATTATACAAAGACACATTTTTCTGTAGAAATGTTGGAAAGTTTAATGACTATCCTACAAGACAATGTTCACTACTAATAAAGTAATAGATATTGCAAAAGAAAAATGGAACCCCATATCTATTAGAGAAGAGAAATAATATCCGACCAAGTTCGTCTGTAGAATCTTCGAGGTGACAGGTCTTATCTAAAAGTAGTATATACATCTATACATAAGACAAACATGCAACAAACGGGCAGGATCAAATTGGATTCCTGGTTCACTCAACCGTGCTTCCATCTTGACTCACTAGCGAGGATGTTGCTAATGTGATTAATTAACTTAGAGCAAAAATGTACTAGGGTAATAGTTGAGATGTGAACTTAATTTATGCATATTAATTAAGAAAAGAAGAAATATTTAGGAGAAAGCTAAGAAACAAAGAAAACCATGTGGTTTTAATCTTATCTCTTACCTTTTTTTAGTGTCAAGTCACGTGTCTCAAAAACAAACATATATACGTGTGGACAAATAAGTCCAAAAAGAATATACAGAACTACAGAAGAGGCATTAGACTCTTTCTTTAACTTTCTACTTATATATATTTAAATTAATACACTGTTATGGAGGCTGAAGTAGTAAATAGTTGGGACATAAAATTTTGCTTACATGAATAAGATTCAAGAGTAGTAAACCGGATTGGTTATATGTACGGTTTCTGCCCGACCAATTCTTACATCCATGACAGTTTAAGTAGCCATTCTAGTTAAGTTTTCACCTGACTGTTAAAAACAGAGTGGCACGTAACGGAAATAACTTACACACTAGCGCAAGCAAAAATCACGTAGAAACAAAAAAACAACAAAGGACATACGAATTTTAATATGGTTCACTTCCAACAGGGGATCTACATCCACGTGTTATTTCATTATGCTCAAAACTATCAATTACAATTACATAGCTTGGTTTATATAGAGATTTGCTAGGGTTATTAACTTAGGAAACAAGAAACATAAATATGGACCCTAATTCAACCAATTAGAACCGATCTTCTTTGCGCTTCTACCCATCGACATCCATGAGTCCAAAACCGACCCAAATCCAAACACTTTGTACTCTTTTCTTTTTCTTGAAAGCTCATTAAAATGTCCTGTTGTTTAAACTATTAAATAATAATAGGAGCAAAGGAATTTGGTTTAAAAAAAATTTACACCAATGATAAACATGTGGAATATGAGCTCAAAAAATTTACACCCATGATAAAGTGTTTTGAAACAAAGAGAAACTTTACAAATGTTTCATTCTAGTCTTGCCGAGAATGATTTGGCAATCCTCTTTTCAAATGAGAAATGGGAAATTATCAATGACTTATCGACTTTTCTTGAAGTTTTTAAAACATCAACTACGAAACTATCGGGAACGTATTATCCGACAAGTCCCTTGGTTCTTTCGGAGTTATTTTTAATCGTTAACAATCTTAAAGAATTTGAAAATAAAAGTCCAATGTTTTCAAACATCATATTACCAATGAAGTTTAAATTAAAAAAATACTTTCTTGAATTGCCCACCCGGTTTTTACTTGCGCCGCCGCTTTAAACCCAATGTTAAATGTTACGGGGGTTGAATGTGTGATAGACGAAATTTTTTCAGCCTTAGATATGCATGAAGTTGACCCAAACTTTTCAACAGAGGCAAAAAATGATTTTAACTTGAATTTTAAATTTATGTATGACTTTTATTTAAATAAATATGGGTCAAATATACACATGCCTATGCCGGGGGGGTCTTCATCAAGTTCAAGTGCTACTAGAGTACGAGATCCCATGATTAGCCTTATGAACACCGTTCGCAACGTAACGGCTAAAAAACAAAGGGGTAACACCCCTTCAAGCGAACTAGGAAGGTATAGTGCAAATGATTACTCTACCGGTTTATCCGAAGTGGAATATGGCACTTTTGATGTTTTGGCTTGGTGGAAGGTAAAGGAAACCGAGTTTCCGATTCTTGCCACCATGGCCCGTGATTTACTAACCGTCCAAGCTTCTACGGTAGCTTCGGAATCCGCTTTTTCTCTTAGTGGCAGGGTAATATCGGTGAGAATAACAATACTAAATTCGGAGTCGGTGGAGATGTGCATTTGCTTAAAGGATCACTTGGACTCAATCGATCGTATTCAACACGTAACCACTCTCGAAGATGAAACACCACTTGATGTTCGAGTGCACGACGAACAATAAGGCATTTCTACAAGTAATTCCGAGGAAGAAGTCGCAACTGATGAATGTTCCCACTGATGAGTATTCCTCATCAGTGGCAACCTTCAGTAGTTGTCATCAGTGGCAGCTTTCCCACTGATTCAACTGATGACTGTTCCCACTGATGAGTATTCCTCATCAGTGGCAGCTTTCCCACCGATGAGTATTCCTCATCAGTGGCAGTCTTCAGTAGTTGTGATCAGTGACAACCTTCAGTAGTTGTCATCAGTGGCAACCTTCAGTAGTTATCATCAGTGGCAACCTTCAGTAGTTGTCAACTTGTCATCAGTGGCAACCTTCAGTAGTTGTCTTCAGTGGCAAACATCTTCAGTAGTTGTCTTTTCTTCATCAGTTAATTGTTTATTTTTATGTTAATTGTTTTTTTTATTTTTCATGTTATACAAATACGAATCGTAGTTTAGAATCCAAATCGCAAACGAAAAACGAAAAAAAAAATAAAATTTTACACAGTAACCGGTTGGAACCGGTTACGGTACAGGAACCGGGTTAGGAACCGGTAAGAACCGGTTAGATAGGTTAGGGGTCCGAGGGTGGGAGAACCGGTTCGGTTCCCTAACCGGTTCGAGCCTGGAACCGGTTTAAAAGGGGGTTTTGAATATAGGAACCGGTTAGGAACCGGTTCCGGTTCCTAGTCCCAAACCGTTTTGAACATGCCTGTCCACACTCAAATGCTTGCAAACATGAAGGTCTAGTGCAACCCTTTGAAGCCCGCCCGCGACCACGTGGACCTTTTGAAAGCCTACCAATTGTTTATTTGTGGCCCATTTTCCTTCTGGTGGGCTCGAGAACACCATCACTGTGTGAGTCCCGTCAATGGTTCCCGTATTCTCCACATTGATGTGTAGGCTTGTGAAGAGGGTGGAGCATTTTGTGTGTGATACTCGCAAGCCGTTGGTTAGGGTCGTTGCGTTGTTGTTTTCGAGGTGGATTGATAGCATAGGAACCGAAAGAGATGTTGCGGCTTGAGCTATGGAATGTTGGAAAGTTGTGTAACTTAGACCGTGTCCAAATGGATAGACAACAGGCCCTTTGTAAAAACGGTATGTTCGACCCGGGTAATTGTGTTTTGGGTCGGCACGCATTCCCATGTTTGTCATTGGTACTTTAGCCAAGTACTCTTGTGGGTACCATGTCATAGGCAATTTTCCTCCTGCAAAAATAAGAAAAAAATATATTAGTTTCTTATTTTGGGCCTTTTGTGCTTTATGACTATGAGGCCTAGTAATTTATCTAGGCCCATTGGTTTCTAAAATAGTTTTGGAGCTATTTATTTTTAAAAGCTGGATTGGTTGTTCCAAACAAGACATCAGCAATGGCGGTTCCACCGGCTTGGCCCGGATATCCGGCCCAAATTATGGCCAAAATGTGAGGGTCGTTTTTCGCGAAAGTGATGTCAACCGGGCCACCGGACATAATGACAAGCACACATGGGCCTCTTGAAGACTTTGCAACTCTAGATATTAGCTCTTGTTGATGTCCGGGCAACAATATGTTGACCCGGTCTCTTTCTTCGGCTTCAATAGATTGATCAAGGCCCATAACTAAGACAGTTGCATCGGCTTGTTGGGCAGCCTTTTCAGCCGGTCCGATTAGTTGGTTCCCTTTACAGCTCACATCACTACACCCTGTTTGGTGAATCGTCTTTACGTATCTCGCTATACCTTGTAATGGTGTTGTATACCCGCAAGCGATTCCTAGCATAACAAAAATAGATTAGATTTTATATTTCCTTACAATAAAAGACAGCCTTTTCTATAATACGTACC
The DNA here is from genome assembly GCF_021521415.1 of Bidens hawaiensis. Lineage (NCBI taxonomy): Eukaryota > Viridiplantae > Streptophyta > Magnoliopsida > Asterales > Asteraceae > Bidens > Bidens hawaiensis. The sequence goes on along the minus strand of NW_027497349.1, from coordinate 178,749 downwards.
CGCATAGTTGCCAATCATGGTGACCGTGACATCCGAATTGGGCCCAATAACAGCAACAGTACGGTGTCGCATTGTTGACAATGGTGGGCCTCTCCCACGGTTTTCTAGAAGGACAATGCCTTGACGGGCCGCTTCTAGTGCAAGTTGGTTACTCGATGGTAAGCACACATCGGGTGTTCCTAAATTTGCATATGGTTGTCCCGGCCCATCAAACATACCCAAACGCATCTGAACACCAATGGTGTTTGCCAAGGCTCCATCAATATCAGCCTCTTTTAATTTCCCTTGGGCTATCGCCCCCCTCGGTATACACCGCCAAAGACGGGCCACAATCCAAATCAAGCCCTGGAAAAACAATCAATGTTACATAAATAAAACCCTTAAAATAATACAAAACTTGTTTTAACAATTTGATACGAACCTGCTTTAATGCTCTCCGCGGCTGCATCTTCTAATGTGGCCGTGTAATGTTGATCGGTATACATAACCCCAACCGAATCACAATCCGACACAATGTATCTATTTTATAAGTAAAATCACTAAAGATAATTATAGAAACCGAACTAATGAATCGTTATATTGCAAGCATGTTATCTAAGTCTTACCCGTTAAGGCGCCAAGAGCGACGAATGGTCTTCTTAAGGAGATTCGAGTCGGCACAAGTAGGCTTCCCATTGACTTGATTGTATGAACACACTACACTTGCAACTTTACCTTCTAAAACACAAGCCTTGAATGGTACATTATATGTGTCCTCTAAATCTTGTTTACTCACCTACAAAAGAACATAAATGTAATTTTGGTGAGAACATAAAAAAGAGTGTTATTCTTATAAATAAATATTTAATAACAACAACAATAATAATAATTAACAATCACCTTAGCATTAAAGTTATGTCGATTAACACCATTCCAACTATCAAGATCATACGCGGTGTAGTGTTTGCAACACGCTGCTACCTTGAGTCTATTACCCACATTGCCTTGAAGTCCTTTAACATATCTAACAGCGTACCGAGCAGCCAATGTTGGATCTTCTCCTGGCGTTTCTTGACCCCGACCCCACCTTGGATCACGAAAAATGTTCACATTTGGGCTCCAAAATGTTAGGCCCGCCATTCCTCCATTGTACATAGCTCGTGCTTCATTAGACACCACCTGATTTTTAATATTTCCCACATATTCAATATTAGTACAACTTTTTTATTCATGGTGACCACAAATGCACCCAAGTACCCAACTCTAGAATATGCTTTTGTTAATTTAATATGCAAAGTACAATTAATTAAATTGTTATAATAATATTAGTCATTTTAAATATTTGAAATATCCAATTATATACCGGAAGCAGCCTCTCTATCCCCATGGGGTAGAGGTAAGGCTGTCTACATCTTACCCTCCTCAGACCCTACCATAGCTTTGCTATTGGTGGGATATACTGAGTACGATGATGATGATAAACAATAAAGTTCTTTTAGGAAGATGGGTTATAACTTATTATGGCAGAAGATACCCCACTAGCAGGCCCAAATTAAGTTGTCCACTAGTGTCACATGGACTCATGGAGTATCAAAAGTATGGGCTACATTGCCACAAGATTGCTAAAAAGAAGAGTACACTTAACCCCCTTAAGTTAACTATAAATGTAAAACAGCCCTATATCATTGTTTAAAGTTAAATAAAACAGGCCCTGTTTATCTTGTGACATTGCCTGCAGAATTTGGTTATCCCGTGACTTTTGACTTGAGTGTGACCACACTACCACTTGCACCAAAAATCATGTGAGAAATATTTTATATTATTATATATATATTATTGATAACCGTGATAACGAGTGATAACGGTTTCTGGTAAACTTACGGAAACGGAACCCCACTAATATGGTAATACTCTGCTAAACAATGAAACACAAATAACAACATGTTATGCAAGATTGTTAAAGACGGAAAACCAGTAAAAGCTGGATTCGAAATAACATTTAATAGTGCTACTAATTAGCTACTTACCATGCATGTCACCCTTAATTTGAATAATGTATTTTATGATTCTAAAAAATAAGTCTATTTTGACATTGTAACACATTTTTTAAGTAAATATATAACTTTTATATATAACACAAACCGAGCTACATTTGGATAATGGGTAAGCGAGCAACAAGCTGTGCCGCTATCCCCTTTTAAGTCCCAAAGCCTATTCTACTAAATATAAATCCTTGGTTCATCGGGCTCTGCGAGTCACTATGGACCACCTTCTGCACCCGCTCCAAGAAGCGAACACATATCTTGGAATCATATAGATGTTTTTTTTTTAAATTAATTTCAATATTATAGTTTGACACACCTCGAATATTATTATCCACCAAATAATAATAATAATAATGCAACATTTCTCCTATCATTAAATTACAAACATCACATATACCTGTCCAATCTCTTCCCACAAAGTGTCGTTAAAAGTCGAAGCCGTCGTAATAACTTGAGGAAACTGTGTGGCACCAAGAAACGTTGGTAGAAACCGGGTTCCGGGGCCCACATCCGATACGCCATGTAACGCCTCGGACCACCATTCGTACCCTAGAATTCCTAGCCGAGGTACCGCGGCTGCATTGTTGACCAATAGTTTGACCTTTTCTTGCAAAGTTAATCTTCCTAGCAAATCTTTAACTCGGTCTTTTATCGGTAAGTTTACGCGACAAAAGGCAAGGTCTTTAGTGACATTGTTACTTGGGTCACAAGCAAATGGTGGTCTTGATTTTCCGGTGAAGAAAACCAAGAATCCAATTAGGATGAAGAATAGGGAGGATGGTGAAATAACACATTTTGTGTGAGTTTTTTGTACCATTTTTGTGTGAATTTTGGTTTCAAGAAAGATAAGGAGTGAAAGGGTATTTATAGAATTATAGGGTCATATACTTGTATATGTATGCATGTGTCATATGTGTTTATGTATATTATAGTATTGATAGTGCCATAGTGGGCTAGTTTTTTGTGTTATGATTGGGAATGCATGACCCCTATAACACTTTTAAAACCATGTTTGCCACTTGCTACCTTAGCTTCAATACACATGTATGTGTATATGTATTTGTACACATTATGATGTTTATTTACCTTCTAAGATACCAGGACAAATATTATTTCAAAATAGAAGATTTGTTGTCTTTTTATGAGAATAATTTGTGATTTGTTAACTGATAACTTGATGTGGGGTTTGATAAATACATTATAAGACTAGCCAGGTGACCCTCCGAACGATATATTCCTTTTGCTAGTAGTTGTAGTTGGTATCATGTATGAAACGTTACCAATAAAAATACTTTAATATCAAATTATGCTAAGAGTTACTACAATATGCATCCTTCTCCAAGGATGTGCACCTGATATCTTTTGGTGAAGACATGTATTGCCCAACAATTTTTTTGGTTCAAAAAGTTGGGTTTTCATACGCGTGCAACTGTGCAAGGATGGAGTCAATTATGTTCTTGATGGGTTTCTTCATTAATAAAATGCAATTTTATATTAATAATAATTGTTATATATAAACAAATTAATGTATAAATATATCACAGTTTATTACTAATAAAAAATGTTATGATATTGTGTTATAGTTTATATCATTTTTTTATCATATTTAAGAGTAGTTAATTATGTTTCTTATTAAGGTTGGTGGCTCAGTGACAAAGACAAAGTCTTTTAACAGTTAACACTAAAGATCTTACGTTCAAGACACACAAATTACAAAGGAATTTGCCTCTTAAAAAGGTTAATTATGCTTCTTTCAATACATCCGAAAGAAGTAATTACAGTTATATGTACTTAAGTTATATTAAAATAGATACAATTTATTACATTAAATAATTTAATTATGAAATAACCAATGAGATAGTGGTTCGTTGGTAAATGCGAAGTTTTTAAACACTTAGGGTTGAGAGATGGAGGTCTTTAGTTTAAGTCTCACATACGGCAAAGATTAATAGAAAAATTGTTCACAAAACAAACAACAATAATAAAGAAATACTAATCTAGAAACTATAAGCTAATCAGTAAATTAAGAATAAAATAGTTATAATGGAAAATTCAAAATTACATTGGTGAGATTTTTCTTTAAAAACAAAGCATGTTTAAAAAATAACGTGAAATAACTAACATGACTTAAAAATAAGAACAAAGCTAAGAACGTATCATCTCATGCATCTGTATCATCATCAGGCCGATTACACAAATTACAAAGACCCTATACAAAATAGGGTAGCAGATAAAAAGATTACTTTTTTTAACAACAAATTTTTATTTCCGTCTAATATCCACCTAATCTTGCACTTGCAAAGATTTGAATCCATTAACACCATTTTAGAAGGGTGGGCGTCATACCACTTGGCCATTAGGTCATAAGTATAAAAAGATTATTATTAATTTGGGAAAAGGCAAGAGGGTCACTGATTTAAGAAAAATGAAAAAAGTATATCTATATTAATTTACGGTCCAGATTAAGATACAGGTCATAAGTATAAAAAGATTATTATTAATTTGGGAAAAGGCAAGAGGGTCACTGATTTAAGAAAAATGAAAAAAGTATATCTATATTAATGTTTGAGGCATTTGGTTAAAACGTCAATTACGCTGTAGATTCTCAATAACAAATAAAAGGTAAAATGTTGAAAATTTTCTAGGGAATACACTCACGGATGTAAGAATCTAATGGTTTTCACAAACAGCCAAACCATGAGAGAAGTAAATAAAAACATTTTATTTTACTAGTAAACTTAATTAACAAGAGAATTAGAATAAATAAAGCAGTGAGTTATTTCTTATATAAAAAAATGAGTACCACATTTTAGTGATTGACTTATAAAATGTTAGTACATGAAAAATATTCACAAGAATTTAATTTCATAGATATAACTTATTAAAATCTGAATTTGAGGTTAATATTTTGAATCAACTAACCACTATCTTGGTCTAATAACAAATATGTATGACATTTAAATAATGGTTGCGGATTTTAATCTCAATCGAGAAAAGAGATAAAATAGATGGAAAATATTCAATGTTCAATAAATATTTTGAATCAACTAGGCTCGTGCTCACTATATAAATATAAAAATAAAGAAAATGAAAATTACTTTGCCACTCGTGATCTATGTTCCTGATCAATATGTAAAAAGTAAGGCTTGTAATTTGGGTTGATAATTGTGTCAGAATTGATCCAAACAAATTTGTAATGGTCTATTTTTATTATTATTATTATTATTATTAATTTTTGTTGTATTAAGTGTCCAACCCCCTCTTTGACATATATGAGAATATATATTTATATCATGCGTAAACTTTTTAATTTTCTTTTGTTATGGGCATTACACAACACTAAATTAATAATAGGAGAAATGGAGAAAAATAATAAATCTGAATCGCTAATATTCACTTTATCAATACTTCACCTATTTTATTTTGTGATTTTTACATCATATGTTTGGGCTATATATGTATAACATGATCACATCAAGCTACATTTCCACACATATATATGTTATATAAATCAACAAATAATTAAGCTAATTTGTTTATGTTTATTTTCTTATTTTGAAGAGAGATGGATGCAAAATTATAATCATTACTTATATCATTATTCTTTTAAGATTGAAAAATGAGTGTTACATTTAGTTTTTATGTAAGTTATAATAATCTGTAATCCACATAATCACTCTCTATATATTACTTCAAATGTAGTGACAGAAACACAAGCATGGTTATACGGTTATATAATTGCCTTGTGTCTCACCATTAAAGCAGTGTATAAAATATTTAGACGGTTTTATAATTCATACTACCCTATCTTCTCCGTTCCCCCCTTTACAACTTAAAACATCTGCATCTAATCTTATTAAGAATCTTCTTTTTGTTTATTGTCTAACTAAAGACAACCAAATTCCAATTGAAATTGATCCGTTTAATTTTCTTGTAAAGGATTTCTTACACGAATACACATATGCAATAGCGATGAGAATCGCTACAGCTCTACTACACCTCGCTCTCTCAAGTTACCTATCCATCAGCTTTCGCAACTTTATCCAAGCATTTAGAATGTGTGTTGTGGGCTAATTAAAAAGTACATAACGCTCGCCACGTCATTGCCACATGGACAATGAACTTTAACTAACCCATCATTTAACTATCACTTTGTGGTTTAACTTGTATTTAAATAAAAGAAAAATAAAATAAAAATAATGTGTGTGCGTGTGATTGGTCGAGAGCTGAACGTGGTGTGGTGGTTTGATGTTAAAGGGTTGGCGCCCAATAGTGTTGTTGTGTAACAGGCGTCAATAAGGCTGAGGTGACTTTAACGCCTGCAACACAAGATTTTAGTTATGATTCCAGCCTACTAGTGTTCTTGTTATTTCTAACGAATATACACATTTGTCATCCACCTTTGTTTATTTGGAACCATAAAAGCATAGCATGGTTGTATTAGAGATTTATTTTGATACAAAAAATGTATTTTTTTTCTCCTTTTGCTTTAGAGAGAAAAATATGTTTTCTTTTATAGTGATGTTGTACATTTTATAAATCATTAGCGCGTATATTATAGTATGTCGCAAAAATAATAATGAGTTTAAAATCTGTTTAGCATATTGGATCAAGTTCGACAGATGGAACCTATAGATGGCATGTACAATGTCATGCAAAATCTTCAAACCAAATCTTCGTACTAACATAAGCATAGTCAATTATATTTCTGTTGAACCAAATAAAAGATCCAATCTAAATAAGCATGAAAATTAATGGATGCCTACCGTGACCAAAGTAGCACAACCTATTGTTATGAAAAAGTGGATACACATATATGGATATGGTCCTAGCCTACAAAAACGAGTTGACTCGGTTATTTGTTTGTGCGTTATGTCAAAATTTATGTGTAAAAATAACTAACTGAAAACAATAATCCAAAAGATGAGTTAATATTGCAATTGCATACACCAGCAGACAATAACTAATTGATTTGATCTGTAAATCCCCACCACTTCTTACTTTATAGCAATATATAGCCAGACAATCTTTTTTGCCAAAATGTTGTCAAGATTAAGCAATATATGACTAGAAGACGAGGATATGATGTATATCATCATCATGGGGATTGGGATATTAATTTTCAGTTTTATAATGTTTCTATCTTTAGTTTTCATTTTTACATATAAAATATAAGCTATTGAAATTCCCCTGCAAGTCAAACGTTGCCATACCTAGGCTTGAAAGAGTCCAAGAATGTACCTCGCATCCACGTATAATAAGATGAGCATGTAGTGATTGTAAGACATGAATAACACCTACAACTCTACAAGTATGTCTATGGATTCTAAAAGCATGCCGAAGGAATGAACAAATACAGAATAACATTAAACTTTTTCATTAGAGGCTAGATGTAAAGAGATTGTTAACTGATCAATAGTTATAACGTGAACAAGTGCTTACTATTATTGACACATGTTTTGGTCCTATATATAAGCTATAATGCATTTAGTCAATCACATATGTAAAAAAAAACTGCAAAACAAATCCAACTTATAGAGATTTGTTTAGTCTGTAACATTAATCATACGTCTTTAATAAACCTTATCCTCCACTATGTCTTCATAGAGGCGTAAATCAATCATAATTCTCTCATATCAAGTGAATTTAGGTCCACCTCTACTATTCCTACCCTTTATACCGAGAGTTTCCACTGATCTAACAAAAACCGTGACTTGTTTCCTCTTTACATGTCTAAACCATCTCAAATTCTCAATCTCCCCTCCCTTATTTTGGCTTATATATGCACCACCCCTAACATTTCGTGAAAAACGTCGTTTCTTATTTGATCCAACCTTGTGTACCCACATATCTGTTGGAAAAATGTTAGCAAAAAGTGAGGTTGCTAATTTTTGGACATTAATAATTATATTTATATTTGCGTATTATAAATAATTATTTACAGGTTTGTTATCTTTATGTGAGAGCATCACAACGAGTCAAACCATGTCCAAAACCGAGCTAAGATGAATGAGATATCGAAGCTCAAAGATGAGTGATTAGAAAATCAAAATAAGAATAAAAAGCATTAAAGACGTTTAATGCAATTTATTATTCAACGGGAGTTACAGATTGAATTCAAAATCAAAATAAAGAGCATTAAAGACATTTAATGCAATTTAATTTTAGTTTTGAGTCTTTGATCCTAGCTCCACTATAAATAGCAAGGCAAGACTTGGGTTTGAGACACACCAACTTGCAACTTGAAGAGCTTGCAAATTCTCCAACATTTCTTCATCTTCTCCAACACAACCAAGAAGGTACAAACCGATCTAATTCGGGTGCATAGTCAACTCCGGCAGTACATACTGCTCCGGCCGTTGTACCCTGGGAAACAAAACGAGGAGAGACTCGGAATTTGTTTTAAGGGCCCTGTGTTCAACACGATCCTCGGTCACCAACTTCTACTTCCACCCGATTCTTTGTACTTTGATTTATTTCAGTTGTAATTGTACTGTAATTTAATGCTTTCTAGATAGGTGTTTTTTGTTCATTCTTTGTATTGTAATTGTATTAAAAGTGTTTTATTTATTTTATACCGAACGGTTCCTACAATCTTAAAACAATTTTTTTAAAAACACCATTCGGTTAAAAAATAGTACATTTTTTCCGGTTTTATTCAAAGGAGTACTTTGGTAAACCCGAAATCCGGTTACAATTAACTTTATTCTTTTAAAGGAAAACTCATCGTTGGTCCCTTCAAAGTTGGACTTAGAACACCTTCGTTTGAGTAATTCAAGAATTGTAATAAAAGTTTTGAGTAACTTTTAATTAAAGTGGGAGCGTCCGCTATATATTTTCTGAATTATTAGCGGGGCGAAGTTTATTTTTCTCAGGAAAAATGGCAACACCGTCAAGCGAAACCGTTACCGGTACCCTTTGAACACCGTGGTAGGAGCGTCCACCATGGCTAATCACGCTGAAAAACCCGAGAAGTTCTCGGGTCTGCACTTTAAACGGTGGCAACAAAAGATGTTTTTCTATTTGACCACCTTGAACCTAGCACGGTTCTTGAAAGAATCCGCTCCCCCGGCTACGAACGCCGAAGGGGAGACCGACGTTCAAGCATTAAGCGCGGTAGATGCGTGGAAGCATTCGGAATTCTTACGTCGTAACTACGTGTTAAACGGCCTTATGGATTCATACTATGCTTGAAGACATAGTACGACATAAGAATTCCGAATGCTTCCACTCATCTACCGCGCTCAATGCTTGAACGTCGGTCTCCCCTTCGGCGTTCGTAGCCGGGGGAGAGGATTCTTTCAAGAACCGTGCTAGGTTCAAGGTGGTCAAATAGAAAAACATCTTTTGTTGACACCGTTTAAAGTGCAGAACCGGGAACTTCTTGGGTTTTTCAGCGTGATTAGCCATGGTGGACGCTCCCACAACGGTGTTCAAAGGGGGTACCGGTAACGGTTTCGCTTGACGGTGTTGCCATTTTTCCTAAGAAAAATAAACTTCGCCCCGCTAATAATTCAGAAAATATATAGCGGACGCTCCCACTTTAATTAAAAGTTACTCAAAACTTTTATTACAATTCTTGAATTACTCAAACGAAGGTGTTTTAAGTCCAACTTTGAAGGGACCAACGATGAGTTTTCCTTTAAAAGAATAAAGTTAATTGTAACCGGATTTCGGGTTTACCAAAGTACTCCTTTGAATAAAACCGGAAAAAAATGTATTTTTTTTAACCGAACGGTGTTTTTAAAAAAATTTGTTTTAAGATTGTAGGAACCGTTCGGTATAAAATAAATAAAACACTTTTAATACGATTACAATACAAAGAATGAACAAAAAACACATATCTAGAAAGCATTAAATTACAGTACAATTACAACTGAAATAAATCAAAGTACAAAGAATCGGGTAGAAGTAGAAGTTGGTGACCGAGGATCGTGTTGAACACGGGGCCCTTAAAACAAATTCCGAGTCGCTTCTCGTTTTGTTTCCCAGGGTACAACGGCCGGAGCAGTATGTACTGCCGGAGTTGACTATGCACCCAAATTGGATCGGTTCGTACCTTCTTGGTTGTGTTGGAGAAGATGAAGAAATGTTGGAGAATTTGCAAGCTCTTCAAGTTGCAAGTTTGCGTGTCTCAAACCCAAGCCTTGCCTTGGTATAAAGACTCAAAACTAAAATTAAATAAATTGCATTAAACGTCTTTAATACTCTTTATTTTGATTTTGAATTCAATCCGTAACTCCCGTTGAATAGTAAATTGCATTAAACGTCTTTAATGCTTTTTATTCTTATTTTGATTTTCCAACCACTCATCTTTGTGCTTCGATATCTCATTCATCTTAGCTCGGTTTTGGACATGGTTTGACTCGTTGTGATGCTCTCACATAAAGGATAACAAACCCGTAAATAATTATTTATAATACGTAAATATAAATATAATTATTAATGTCCAAAAATTAGCAACCTCATTTTTTTCTAACATTTTTCCAACAATCCCCCACATGAATGGAAATCGATCCGCTCATGCAAGTTTCAAACGATGCAATTCAGCGGTTGAATGTTGCAGGAAAGGTAGGTGTTACCCTTTGAACCCTCCTTTTTGAAGTATACTTAGCCTCCTGGCGGTGTGTAGACACGATGTCTTTGAACATACCCCCGTTAGTGTAGACGACAATACACTTCACACAACATTGTCCCTGGTTTAGTCAACCCCTCGCTGTCGTGTCCTATTATGGTCCTAGAACACTAGCCTGGTTCTGCGAGAGCTCTAAGATTTTTGCCCCAAAATCCATTCGAAGCGATTCTACTTCTCTCTCACTTAGGTGATTCCCGCTCGAATCTTTAAAAGCCATAGGTTATTCTTGATTTCTACATGTCATTAACCTTTGTTATGCTTATCCTCGTCTCATGTCACTGATTAGAATGGACTAGGACGCACGCATGCACAACGCCCTTTAAGTTTGGTTTGGGGTACTCCCCCACAGTGACTATCCTTGGTTTCATGATTAAGTTTTTCTATTGAACTTAGATTTTGGGATCTCCAGTCAACTAAGTTAGGTTTCCCTCATGTCCCTTTTTTCCATGGGCTTCAGTCCCATTCCTCTTGATGACTTATAAACTAACTCTTTGCTTAAGCCTTTGGTTAACGGGTCCGCAATGTTATCTTTTGACTTCACATAGTCAATTGTGATAACACCCGTTGAGAGTAGTTGTCGTACCGTATTATGTCTTCGTCGAATATGCCTTGATTTGCCATTGTACATTACGCTATGGGATCTACCAATTGCTGATTGACTGTCACAAGGTTTGAAGCAAGCTCCAAAACAATGGCACTTAAAGTTTAATCATGTCATGCTTGACAATGGTTTCAAATTAAACGAGTGTGACAAATGTGTCTATGTAAAAGAGACACCGGGAGGATATGTGATATTATGTCTTTATGTAGACGATATGCTTATCATTGGTAGTAATGATAACATGATCAGATCAACAAAAGACATGTTGAAAACGAGGTTTGCCATGAAAGACTTGGGTCTCGCGGACGTGATTCTTGGGGTACAAATCACTAGAACCCAAAACGGTCTTGTTTTGAGTCAATCTCACTACGTGGACAAGATAAGTTTGGTTTGGGGTACTCCCCCACAGTGACTACCCTTGGTTTCATGATTAAGTTTTCCTATTGAACTTAGATCTTGGGATCTCCAGTCAACTAAGTTAGGTTTCCCTCGTGTCCCCTTTTTCCATGGGCTTCAGTCCCATTCCTCTTGATGACTTATAAACTAACTCTTTGCTTAAGCATTTGGTTAACTGGTCCGCAATGTTATCTTTTGACTTCACATAGTCAATTGTGATAACACCCGTTGAGAGTAGTTGTCGTACCGTATTATGTCTTCGTCGAATATGCCTTGATTTGCCATTGTACATTACGCTATGGGCTCTACCAATTGCTGATTGACTGTCACAATGTATGCAAATAGCCGACAAAGGCTGTGGCCATATTGGAATATATTACATAAATTGACGAAGTCATTCCGCCTCTTCGCCACACTTATCTAAGGCGATAAACTCCGATTCCATCATGGATCTAGCTATAACTGTTTGCTTAGACGACTTCCAAGAAATAGCCGCACCACCAAGTGTGAACACGTACCCACTTGTTGATTTGGAATCTTTTATATCCGAAATCCAATTCGCATCACCGTATCCTTCGATTACAGCCGGATCACGGTTATAATGGAGTCCATAGTCTTTTGTGTATCTCAAGTATCTTAGCAACCGCGTGATACTTTTCCAATGTTCCTCTCTTGGATTATTAGTGTATCTACTTAGCCGACTCACGGCATAAGCTAGATCGAGTCTAGTACATGTCATAAGATACATTAGACTACCAATTATTCTTAAGTACTCACGTTGAGCAACCCCTCGTCTCTATTTTTAAATAGATGGTGGGTCGTATCAATTGGTGTTGACGCGACACGCGTGTCATCCTTATTGAATTTCTCAATAATCTTGTCCACGTAGTGAGATTGACTCAAAACAAGACCGTTTTAGGTTCTAGTGATTTGTACCCCAAGAATCACGCCCGCGAGACCCAAGTCTTTCATGTCAAACCTCGCTTTCAACATGTCTTTTGTTGATCTGATCATGTTATCATTACTCCCAATGATAAGCATATCGTCTACATAAAGACATAATATCACATATCCTCCTGGCGTCTCTTTTACATAGTTACATTTGTCACACTCGTTTATTTTGAAACCATTGTCAAGTATGACATGATCAAACTTTAAGTGCCATTGTTTTGGAGCTTGCTTCAAACCATATAAGGACTTGACAAGTTTACATACCTTGCTCTCTTTTCCTGGGGAAGAGAAACCCTCGGGTTGCTCCATGTAAATCTCTTCATCTAAATCACCATTTAGAAATGCGGTTTTTACATCCATTTGGTGAACTTCCAAATTGCGTAAAGCCGCGATAGCAAGAACCAATCTTATGGAAGTTATTCGCGTGACAGGCGAGTAAGTGTCAAAGTAATCTAGACCCTCCTTTTGTCTATACCCTTTGATTACTAATCTTGCCTTGTACTTATCAATACTTCCGTCAGCTTTCATCTTCCTTTTGAATATCCAACGATATCCAAGTGGTTTACAACCCGGCGGAAGATCTACTAACTCCCAAGTATGATTTTGCAATATAGAATCTATCTCGTTCTTCATCTAAATCACCATTTAGAAATGCGGTTTTTACATCCATTTGGTGAACTTCCAAATTGCGTATAGCCGCGATAGCAAGAACCAATCTTATGGAAGTTATTCGAGTGACAGGCGAGTAAGTGTCAAAGTAATCTAGACCCTCCTTTTGTCTATACCCTTTGATTACTAATCTTGCCTTGTACTTATCAATACTTCCGTCAGCTTTCATCTTCCTTTTGAATATCCAACGATATCCAAGTGGTTTACAACCCGGCGGAAGATCTACTAACTCCCAAGTATGATTTTGTAATATAGAATCTATCTCGTTCTTAATTGCTTCTTTCCATTAAGGTGCTTCCGAGGATGTTACCGCCTCGCGGTAGGTATTGGGCTCACCCTCCACCATATAGCTCATGAAATCCGAACCGAAAGACTTTTCAATCCTTGGTCGTTTACTTCGTCTAAGCTCACCCTCGTTTACCTCGGGTTGTTCATGTCTATCATGAACCATATCATCAAACGCTCTTGATGTACTTGCTTCATCAACCGATTTTAATGAAGTTGGGTGTGTTTGTCTTAAACAAGGAAACACTATTTCAAAGAAGTCAACGGTCATCCATTCCACGATAGTGCCTTCATGTACATTGGGATTCTTGGACTCATGTACAATAAACCGATGCACATTACTATGGTGTGCATATCCAATGAATATGCAATCCACAGTTTTGGGTCATACTGTCAATGCCTTTGGTGATGGAACTGTCACCTTGGCTAGGCACCCCCACACTTTCAAGTATTTATATGATGGTTTCTTACCCATCCATAACTCATACGGAGTCTCGCTTATTTTATTGCGGGGTATCATATTCAAGACATAGTTGGCCGAGAGAATAGCCTCCCCCCCACAGGTCATATCTCACCCCCGAGCTAATCAACATGGCGTTCATCATCTCTTTCAAAATGCGATTCTTACGTTCAGCAACGCCATTTGATTGTGGAGAATATGGTGGGGTTCACTCATGTATTATGCCACTTTGCTCACATAATTCCGCGAAAGGTGAAACATATTCACCGCCCCTATCACTACGCACAACTTTTATTCTCCTTTTAAGTTGATTCTCAACTTCATTTTTATACAAGGTGAATTTGTCTATTGTTTCATCCTTACTTTTAAGTAAGTATACATGGCAATATCGAGTAGAATCATCAATAAACCTGACGAAGTACTTGTTCCCCCCTCTTGTGGGAGTGGCTTTTAAATCACACACATCGGTGTGAATTAAATCAAGGGGTTCAGTTATTCGTTCAACCGATTTGAAAGGCTTTTTCGTTATTTTGGATTCAACACATGTTTCGCATTTGGATTTTGAATCGATTTTAAACTTTGGAATTCTATTTAAATTGATTAAGCGACAAATTGAATTAAAATTTACATGTCCTAGTCTACCATGCCAAACACAAGAATTTGAAAACTCAAGCATGTAAATAGAAGTAGTAGTTTTATTCATTGAATTCTTAACAACAGCTACATTCAATTTAAACATAGCATTGTCAGCATAACCTTGCCAACATACATTCCTTTCTTAGACAAAATAACTTTGTCCGATTCAATCACCAAACGAAATCCAAACTTGTTGAGTATCCATCCTGAGACAAGATTCTTACGAATCTCGGGAACATAGAGGGTGTTGGACAGTGTGAGCTCCTTCCCAGAAGTCCACTTCAAGACCACATCGCCTTCCCCCATTATATCCGCAGTCGCATTATTCCCCATATAAATCTTTTGGTCACCCACCGCATCTTTAAAATTCTTAAAGAATTGTTTGTCGCCGCAAACATGGCGGGTTGCGCCGTTGTCAACATACCACCCTTTGGGAGCGCCCCCCACAATGTTAACTTCCTCGATGAAAGCTGCTTCCTCGGTTATCATCGCCACGAGAGGAGTGCCATCCTCGTCTACCATATGCGCGCGTGAGCGCTTTGGTTCCTTGCATTGGTTGGCACGGTTCCCCACGCCATTGCAGTTGTAACATGTCCCTTGGAAAGGTGGAGACTTCTTTTTCACAGCCCCTTTCTTTACGCCAAGGTCCATTTTTGCTTTCCCTTTACCGCCATTACCCTTACCCCCTTTGGAGGATTGTCCATGCTCAACTAAGTTTGCCTTGGCGGAAGCATCCACCATGGTAACTTTTTGAGCCACCTTATTGTCCTCCTCAATACGAAGACGAACAATAAGATCCTCCATGAACATCTCCTTTCGTTTGTGTTTAAGATAATTCTTAAACTCAATCCAACTTGGGGGTAATTTCTCAATCACCGCTGCCACTTGAAATGTCTCACTAAGTGTCATTCCCTCGGCATGGATGATGTACATAGAAATACACATCTTTTTGGCATCAAATAATCTCTAAAAACTGCAATTTCTATCTAATAACATAGCATAAAAGGCTACTTATCATAATAAAACATAATTTCAGGTGAAACCAAACCCCAAACGAAGAAACAAGCAAAAAGACGAAGAAAAACATAAGAAAACAAAGAAACACACCCCCATGCCTCAAGAAACACGCCCCCATACTTCTGACACAAGAAAAGACAAAATCTGAAAACAAAAGCACGGGGCCGTGCTCATCATGCACGGGGCCGTGGACGGGAATGCAGAAAAGACAAAGAAGAATTGAGCACATGTCACTAAAAACCACGGGGCCGTGTCTACTAACCACGAGGTAGTTGCCACCTCACACAAAAGACAAAACAAATCTGGCACATGTCATAAAAAGGCACGGGGGCGTGCTCACCAAGCACGGGGCGTGCCTCACCATCCAGATTGCCTATAAATAGTGGCTCATGTTGCATTCATTTGGTGTGCCTTGAAAAGAATTCTCTCCGGTTTTCACTTATAAAAACACACACTAACACTCACTTTGAAGATCTAGTGAAGAGTTTGAAGGTTTGAAGGTCATCACCACTAATCATCATCATCAACCATCATCAACATCATTAAGAAGAAAGATTCATCTACATTTGGTTAGATTGTTCCAAGTTTAATCATGTATTTGTTATTATCAATTATCTTAATGTTTATCATCATGCTTATTATGAGCTAAACTCCTTTTACCATCTAAAATCTATGAAGAAGCTTTGTTTTACTTGATAATTAATCAAGACATGTGATGTAGTCTAGTAAAGTACATGGTTATATTACAATTATCTTTTGATGAGAAATGTTTCACCATCTTAAATCACTAATTCAAAGTTGGTGGTTGTCAATCTTATTGGCAATCGTTCATGATCGATTCATGTTCTTGAAAGATAGAAATACTTTGATACATTATCGAAACATGGATCCTTATATTGTACTTAGAAATGATGAGATATAAGTTATGGTGTATTTTTCTAAACCTTGGTAATCCGAAAATGGCTTTGCTTAGGATATCAAATTAGTTAAAGAAACCATATATTAACGGAATGTGTAATTATAACCTACTTAAATCAACCAAGGGGAGGTTGTGTGATGAACTACAACCACCCGAAGTTGTTAGAATTGGCATTCGAGAAATTGAAGTCAATCCTAATCTTTCTACTTTACGAAGCTACTTGCCAACTTAAATTGACATCATTGAGATTGTATGACATTAGGAAAGGGTGGACTTTAAATGCGCATATCATCTCCTTAGTGCCAAAGATGCTCACTTAAGGTTTAAGGAGCTATCTATAATATATTGCTACGGTAAGTTTATCACATGTCTACATATTAATTATCAATGCTAAAATGGAGTGGATTCTTGATCTTAGATGGTAACATTCGCATAATTGGACAACTCGTTTAGAATTTCTTATCTTGGTCACCTATATATTATATATAAGTATTTACATTTTGTAAAAAGTTCAAAAAAATTAACCCCAAAATGATTAAAACCTCCGATTGAAGTAAAACAACGATTTATTATTAGAAATATTTGTGTCCACGGATCGATACTTGATTCTTACCAATACTATTCTACATATACGATAGGTACACTTGCCTATTTTGCGTGTGTGTAGTCTTTGTAGAAATCACTTTTATAAATTTAAAACACGATCTTGTGCAAAAGCTAAATATCCAATCTATCATATACAAGCCGCGCGCACGCACATCAATGGATATCGTGAAGTATAACTTGCAACTCTTGGACTTGGTTTATCACAGTCTTGGAGTCAACCATTTTGTAATCCAAGAAACTTGCGACAACAAATTTCTTTGTTCCCGCATCCTCCGTTTTGTACTTCTTCTCTAAAGACTCCCATAATTCTTTGGCGGTCTTTGTTGAAGCGTACACGTTATACACGAATCCATAAGGCCGTTTAACACGTTGTTACGACATAAGAATTCTGAATGCTTCCACGCATCTACCGCGCTCAATGCTTGAACGTCGGTCTCCCCTTCGGCGTTCGTAGCCGGGGGAGCGGATTCTTTCAAGAACTGTGCTAGGTTCAAGGTGGTCAAATAGAAAAACATCTTTTGTTGCCACCGTTTAAAGTGCAGACCCGAGAACTTCTCGGGTTTTTCAGCATGATTAGCCATGGTGGACGCTCCCACCACGGTGTTCAAGAGGGTACTGGTAACGGTTTCGCTTGACGGTGTTGCCATTTTTCCTAAGAAAAATAAACTTCGCCCCGCTAATAATTCAGAAAATATATAGCGGACGCTCCCACTTTAATTAAAAGTTACTCAAAACTTTTATTACAATTCTTGAATTACTCAAACGAAGGTGTTCTAAGTCCAACTTTGAAGGGACCAACGATGAGTTTTCCTTGAAAAGAGTAAAGTTAATTGTAACCGGATTTCAGGTTACCAAAGTACTCCTTTGAATAAAACCGGAAAAAAAATGTATTTTTTTAACCGAACGGTGTTTTTAAAAAAATTGTTTTAAGATTGTAGGAACCGTTCGGTATAAAATAAACAAAAACACTTTTAATACGATTACAATACAAGGAATGAACAAAAAACACCTATCTAGAAAGCATTAAATTACAGTACAATTACAACTGAAATAAATCAAAGTACAAAGAATCGGGTAGAAGTAGAAGTTGGTGACCGAGGATCGTGTTGAACACGGAGCCCTTAAAACAAATTCCGAGTCTCTCGTTTTGTTTCCCAAGGTACAACGACCGGAGCAGTATGTACTGCCGGAGTTGACTATGCACCCGAATTGAATCGATTCGTACCTTCTTGGTTGTGTTGGAGAAGATGAAGAAATGTTGGAGAATTTGCAAGCTCTTCAAGTTGCAAATTGGTGTGTCTCAAACCCAAGTCTTACCTTGGTATTTATAGTGAAGCTAGGATCAAAGACTCAAAACTAAAATTAAATTGCATTAAACGTCTTTAATGCTCTCTATTTTGATTTTGAATTCAATCCATAACTCCCGTTGAATAGTAAATTGCATTAAACGTTTTTAATGCTTTTTATTCTTATTTTGATTTTCCAACCACTCATCTTTGAGCTTCGATATCTCATTCATCTTAGCTTGGTTTTGGACATGGTTTGACTCGTTGTGATGCTCTCACATAAAGGATAACAAACCTGTAAATAATTATTTATAATACGCAAATATAAATATAATTATCAGTGTCCAAAAATTAGCAACCTTATTTTTTGCTAACATTTTCCCAACAATATCCACCTTTAATCAATCTTTTAGTCGTTTCACTGATCCAACCTTGTTAGAACAAGAAGTCAATCTTTTAGTCATACTTTACCTATTATCCGGTGAAGAAAAGGTTGGTTATAGGCTTATAGCACATGAATTATTTGACTGCTTACACCAATCAATATTACTTCATCAAACTTTACAACCAACGGCAAAGAGAAAAGTTATACGATACACACATAATTAAATGCAGGTCATGTGTCATTGAACCAATCTTTAATTTATGTCACATTTTACATTAAGTGTGAACGTATATATATAACTTATTTCATTAAATTAAGGTTTGAAAATTTTGACACGATGGGAAACGAAATATGAAGGCTTTGTGATGTTATATATAATCTATATAATAAATTGTTCATGTCGGGGTTGACTCAGGGCTGGCTCTGAGAACACAAAAAAAAAATGGGTCGAAGGAAAAAAAAAATTTGGGCCTTAAGTAGATAGAGCATTTTGTTGGGTTTAAACAGTTTAACTTTTTTATGAATTTCATTGGTTATAATTTGGGCTGTGTTAAAAAACTTTTGTATAAAAATAAAATTGAAGATGTCTCAAATGAGACCATGACCCATAGCCTTTTTGTTAAGAGTAGTACCTCTTTGTCACTAAACCAAACTAGTGATTATGTAATTGAGTTTAAACACTAAATATACATGTTGTTTAATAAAAAAACATTTAATTTAAAAATCAAAAATAAGAATTCGGGCCTAATGAGATGTCGGGCCTATGGCCGTCGACCACCCTGCCACACCTTATGGCCGGTCTTGGATTGACCTTTCTAATATATAGTTGATCTGTTTAACTCATTCAATCAAACAGTTCAACTCACTAACATGTTTGATTAAATATTTCAATTATTAACCATCTGTGACATGCTTAATCATTTTTTTAAAACCTAACAACCTAATTAACATGTTTACAAATTTATCACTGTCTGTCAGCCATTTTGACACTATCATAAAAATGGGTCACTCGGATCGTATTTGGTTTATATGATTTTAATTGAGTGCGAATAAAGGTGACGTGTTTTAGACAAATAAATATCCAGCTCATTTTGCTGGTACATTAAAAATTATCTTTAAGTGATCATTTACACTTTTCGCTAGCTAAAACAAAATTCATCAAACTTACATGACATAAACCCATATGTGGATCTACACAGGAGGCCGGATACTTCTCAACTTTCTTTACGAAGTGCAAAATTAGTGTGAATTTTATTTTCTTCTTTGTTTTATGTATTAAGATACTCCTCCTTGAGCAAATATTATGATACTCGTAGGGCCATTTTTTTTAGGGATACCTTAAATATTTCTTCTAGTTTCGCCTCTACGTAAGCCTTTGTACAATCTTAGAATTTAGGATTACTAAACTAACTTTGTATTAATAAAATTGTAACATCACAAAAATATCGGGTTAAAAATACCAAGTTCCAATAGTACAAGGGCTTAAAATATAAAATTCTGGTTTTCTGTCTGGTCGCGATACGCGACGTCATAGAAGACAAGCCCATCGCGTATCGCGATGGGTATGTTTTTAAAACCCAAGAATTGGGAAGACGGCGATACGCGACGAACCAAAAACCCAACGTCATCGTGATACGCGATGACGAGGTCTGACAACATGACACGTGTCCCGCCACGTGTCACATGGTGGCACCATGTTCCTGCCACGTGTCACCACGTGGCATAAAGGCATGACATGGTGACACGTGTCTTGCCACGTGTCACCACGTGGCATCGTGTCCGCCACGTGGCGATTCTAACGGTGACTCGCCATGCATGCATCGCGATACGCGATAGCATGTTCAAGGGACCACCGCGTATCGCGATGGGTCCCAGATCAGCCTATAAATAGGGGGTGACCAACATCATTTGTCACACACACTTTCTCTCTCTAACATCTCTCTAAAAATACCTCGATAAACGTGTACCGACCACCTCGTAATCCCTACCAATAAACCAACGAAACCCCGACATATCAACATTCCGTCCCGAGACGACCCGACGTTCCGCCTCGAAGTACGTGCCGACCCGAGACGACCAGACGTCCCGTCTCGAAGTCGTGCCGACCCGAGATGACCCGATGTTCCGCCTCGAAATACGTGTCGACCCGAGACGACCCGCTCCGAAATGCGTGCCGGCGAGATTTGAAGACCGGCGTGCCTCAATTTGCGTGCCAAGGAGGTGTTGATCAAGATTCTCGATATACGTGCAAGCGTCGAAGTGTTGCCCGTGAGTTTAGAAAATAATAAGCCGAACAAGGTATACATAATGCCCGAATAAAATATTAATAAAATAATAAAGAATTAGATCATGGTCAAGGGTATAGTCTATACCTCGAAAATATACAAAAGAAAATAAAGGAAAAAAATTATAAAGAGAAAGATATAAATATTATTATAAATTTTAAATAGTAATATGAAGAGAAAGAATAAAGAAATAATAAAAGAATCTTTATTAATAAATAAATATAAGAATATTATATATTGTTTATTGTTTATAATTATTAAAATCAAACTAAATGGTATACGTTGATTGGAAAACGTAGATTTTAGCAACGAAAACATGATGGACTAAAGGTCCGAATATGAGAATAAAAGATATATGAGTTGAACTATATGTTCAAACATACTATACTATAAAAGAAAAGGAAAAGATGGAAATAGAAAAGAGTTATAGTTGATAATATTATTTAAGTTATTATTCTTAAATAATAAGAAAATAAAAAGATACGTTTCTTAATAAAGAAGAAACGTAGAAAAAGACAACAAGTTAAACTAGAGGTTTATCTTGTGAAAGAAAAGTAAATAAGTTAAAAGAAAGAATTTTAACTTAAAAAAGGAAAATAAAGAAATAATATTTTAAACTAAAGGTTTAAAATAAAGAAAAGATGTTTTGAACTAAAGGTTCATAAAGAAATTTTAAATCGAGGTAAAGATTTTACAAAAGAGATTAGGGTTCTTAAGCCGGATTGTATATCCGACTAACAAAAAGTTATACTCGTACTATAGGTGCGAGATAACAAAGAAGAGGGAAAGACCATCGGACAGTGTATTGAAGCTGATCCAAAAGAGAATGCTATACTCGTACTATAGGTGCGAGATAGCAAGGGAAAGACCCTCGGACAGTGTTGAAGCCGATCCCAAAGCGAAAAGGTGAATACGTCCCCAAACTTTTATAAACTTGTTTTCAAACGAGTCAAACATGTTATGTGAAAATTGTTTACAAGGAACTACCTATTCCTAAAACCATTATAAATGAAAGTATAAACCTAGCCCTCAGGCTGTGGTATACGTATGTCTGGATCCTTACATAGGTGGTACTACGCGATGGGCACATCGCACCACCCTGATCGTAGGACGCTTTCCCGCGGGAAGTAAGATCATTGTGTATATTTACGGGTACTTAACTAAGTCGAACGCTGCGGTGTTTGCTGAGGTGACCTAGAGTAAAGACTTGAATTTATAAATGTGTTGTTTTAACTTTATTATTCCTAAGCAACGATGGGCCGATGCAGGCGTAGTCTCGAGGGGTAATAAAGTAAAAGAAAATATTTTAGCGTCAGCGTATTCACCAGCACATCATTGACGTATTTTCTAACATTTCAGGTGATTAAAGTATCAAGAATTGGAGCCATTCATAAAGTGGATGTTCGCAATGTAGAGATGACTCATTGTTTTAATTATTTAAAAGATTATAAACAATATGATTTGTAAAATCAAACGAGGTTTATAAATAAAACGCTCGAATATTTATTATCCGAAAAGCTTTTCAAATAAATTAAATATTATTACAAAATAAAGATTTATTAATAAAATGTTTCAAAAGAAATATTAATATTTTTTTATAAATAAAGCTTTATAAGTAAATTAATATTTCAAAATATTAATACTTTTAAAAGACTTCCGTTAAACTCTAATACATTTACAAACTGTTGGTCACACGTTTAGGCCGTAAGTCGTGATGTGACAAAAAATGATCACGTTAATAAGATAATAAACAAAATTGATGATGATGATGATGATGATGATACATGACATTTCGTTGCTTTTATTGTCAATCGAAGGGCTTTTAAGTCTTTTCCAGAACCACTTTTCCTTCCAAATTACTTGTAAAGAAGGTATGCATTGCCGACGATGTTTGCCATGAGCCATATATTATTTTTCAAACACATCATATGACTATATCTATGTGATTCACACATAATATAACTAGTTAAGTGTGATACACGAGAAGTATAAATCTTGTTCCTTTTAATTTTTCTTTTTGTTGTTTGGTGGGGTTGTGTGTGGGTCAAGTTTAGGGCAACTTTACGATTGAATCGAGAAACCAACTTTGGTTCTAGCTCGAGCTTGAAGTTAAACAAAGAAGATCGACTTGTTTATTCTTAACAAACTAAAATTTGAACTGATTCTCGGCTTGTAAAAATCTCAAGTTGGCTCATTTTAATTTTCAAATTTTAATTAAAAAAATAGTACGTTTCCATGTATGATTAATAAATTGATTCGATAGGGTCACCAAACAAGCTTAGATAAGCAAAACTTGGCTTCGAAACATCAATACTAAAATGTTATTTCAAATTATTAATAAAAAACATGGGGGCCTTGAGGTAAATGTTAAGGTTGTTGTTTTGTGACACAGAGGCTACATGTTTAAGCTGTGGAAATAATCTATTGCACAAAAAGTTTAGGGTAAGACTGTGTACAGATCGTGAAATGATTTAGCCTCTCTCCGGACCCTATGCAAACGGGGGAGCCTAATGCATTGTTGTGCACATGGTAAGCAAAAATAAATTTGATAACAGACAATACTTTTTACATACATGTAAAATTTAGTATAGGTATGAAATGAGCTAAACAAGCGTACATTGATGTAAAGCTTAGGTCTAGAAAGATTAATATTGAAATGATATTTAGTTATGACTTATAAATAAATTTGGGTTTAATTTAAAAGAAGCTAATGATCGAGCAATAAGCAAGATTACTTCGGCTCGAGCTCGGTTTGGCTCATTTACAAACATAATTTTATCGAGCTTTTTTTTAGTGTATTATAAACTTATTTTTTGCACAATTAAAAGTAAAGGTGCACAAAACAGGATGTTGGGCTATACCGGATCATCTCAAACCAATTTAGATTAGAAATCGGTTCATAAGGGTAAAGTACCGGATAAATTTGAAACTGGACAGAAACCAGATCGTTCGGTTTGAACTAATTTAACTGATATATTATGATATTCTCTAACGGATTTTAAACCTACGAGTCAAATCTGACGGGACCGGTATCACTCAAATGAGTTTCACTTTCAGTTATAGGATCGAATCAGAAACCGGTTTGAATAGGCACATCTTAAAAGTTCTCTCTTGTTGATAGTGTGAACGGAAATGTGGCTAACTAGGCGTCTAGGCCGGTATGAAAGGGGGCCACAAATGCCAAAAGTTTAATTGGATCAGTAACTAAACGGACCCACCTGAAAAAAGAAGTTTCTTTACGCTACAAAGCTCTTAGGGCCGGGCCCACATTATAGTTTGCGGGCCACAACATTTGGGAATTGAGATGCCTATTATCTTATCAACAAAATGCAACTCTTTTTTTTAACGATCAACTAAGTAACGCCGGGTATTTCGTACGCGGCCCCCATTAGCCAAAGGTAGCCCGAGCCGGCCACTATTTCGGACGGACGAAGCCCCTAGCGGTCCACCCTATTGAGGGATTCACCGGATAAAACCCGACCCCCACACACGCCTAATGGCACGACATCGAGGAACCGGTAAAACCGGGTGATATCAGGACTCGAACCCTGGCAAGCCAGGTTCATCCCTCATATCTCTCATATAAGTTGGTGATAGTGAGGTTTGAAACCCATACCTCTCACTAGTAAAGTGAGTACTCTACCATTAAGTCACATCCAACTCAACTAAAACAATAAATTGTTGGATTTGATATTTTCGGTAAAATTAATATAACTTGCTAAAATTAATAAATGATTACAACTTTTATTTATTTGTATTTTATTTCCCCTTGAAGAATTAGGAAAAGAGCATATAAACAAATCCTATAAAGGACAAATGCAACAACATTATATTTGCAATGCTACATCTTATCTCCCTTGTTTATCTCATCTAAGTAGTTTATGTAAATAAATGCTACACTTTCAGCACATATGAATAAGACTAATTTTAACAAATGAAAATATATTTGCATAATTTCCCATGTATGTTAGATACATTGTATATTATTTATTTTAATTTTTTTTCTAAACAACAGAAAAAGGGTTTTAACACATATTTAAGGGTTTAAAAACGAAACTAAAGGTGATAAAAAACTAGATTCCGAACCCAAACTGGTTTTTAAACCCATGCTAAAACATTCTACAAACAAATTTGAGCGAATCGGGTTTGAGAACCTCAATTGTTGAAATCAGTTAAATCCAAACCAAACCGGTTATAACTCAGCTTCAAACGCGAATCACTTTAAAAACGAAACCGATCTCTTTTCCCCTTGTAAACCGGTTTCAACCCTAAACAGTTTCGATCAAACAACCAATGTTAACCGAACCTAACCGCTTTGGGCTTAAAACCCAATTTATGCATCACTAAACAAAATCAAAGCATTGGGCCCAAAGCCCCAAACTATGAAGTACCCAGCCCATTTATGGTCAAATTCATTATTATCTAGGGTTTCACCGCACATAAAAGACCCATTTCTTCTCTCTCGTGAAACCCTAATCATAATCACTTGACCTAAGCAGCCGCCGTTGAGATGGCCAAGTCGAAGAATCATACAGCACACAACCAGTCGTACAAGGCTCACCGCAACGGCATCAAGAAGCCAAGGAAACACAGACACACTTCCACCAAAGGGGTTAGTTAGTTACCTTTTTCATTTTCTCTTTCTACTTAATCTGTATTTTAAATAGGTTGTTTGAATTAATCAAACACAGTTTGATGCTAAATTTTCCAATTGATTAACCCAATTTTGTGTGCAGAAGTCTTGTTTTTTAGTATTGAATGATTGCAATTGATTATGTTGGTGATTTTAGTGTCATCATGTCATTTTGGGTAATTAGGTATTCACTTATTGTCAGATGAGAAATTAAAATTTACATTAATTAAGCCACCGGTAGTTAGGGAGGTTATAACCGCTTCTGGTAGTTACATTATATAAAATTACCATGCCGGTTAAATAACTATTAGGAGGTTATATAACGAACTTAAGATCAAGCCAACGAGCCGAGCTTGGAACAAGATTGGCTTGTCTACACAAATGAGTTAACTAAACTAGGATGTTTTAAATCAAGTTTTTTTAGCTAGTTTTATTCGAGCTTTTATTGAGCGAGCCCCAGCTTTGAGCCGCGAGATTTTAAGTCAAGTTTTTTTTTTTTAGTTTTTTCTGATTGTTATATTTGGGGAATCACCAAGTAGTTAATAAGTCCAAAAGTGCTAAATGATTCTTTGAAAGTCCAAGTTTGTTGTTTCCGGAATTCTCCAACAGGTTAATTGGGTGTGAATTAGAGAATAATATTGTGGTTGTGAATGCAGATGGATCCCAAGTTCTTGAGGAACCAGAGGTATGCTAGGAAGCACAACAAGCAGGCTGGCGATTCTGCTGCTGAAGAATAGATGTTTTCTTCTTAATTTGGTTTTGTTTTCTGTCATCAAAGACATTCTAGTTTTGTATTTGGATTTGGATTTGGATTTTAATTTAAAATCTGTTGAAGAAGTTGGTGTTTGAAGAAACTGGATTCAGTAGTTGTGATGTTCATGTGTTTCGTTTACTTAGATTGCACGTTGTGTTTCAACTTCTTTAATGTTTGGTTTCAAACAGGTTTTCATCAAAACATTTCAAAACCTGAGCGTTAAGTTTTTGGTTTTTGGTGTGGTTTTTAACCGAAATCAAATTGTTTGCCAAAACCCCGAATTCAGTACAAAATGGATAGTGGTTTCATTGGTTTTATAACATAACTCGATCTACATATTCTACGTTAATCTAAAGTCTGTTATTACAACCGGAAACTGAACTCAAAAACCGATTTTTGGTTTTGAACTTGGCTTTGGCTGAAAATGCCTGCAGTGAACAAAGTCATAAACCCAACCAAAAAACACAAAACTAAACCAATGTAGACACCTTTGATTCCTTGGAACATATCTAAGCAAACATATAAATTAATCTTAAACATTGAACTAATCGACACAACAATTACAACAATGTCTTTCATCCAGTTAATATTTCATGTTCTATGTTCTTTTGTCTTCTTTATGTTGCATTATGATCTTTATATGTTCAAACTGGGTGCATAAACAAACCTATATTTCCTTGAAAGCATGGAGAAACCAAATTCAAAGGTAGGTTTTCAGAATCAAGAAACCGAGAGACCCGGAAAGCTTCCTCTGTTACACGAAGAAGATGGTTCTAGAAACATATCCGATCGGTTTTCATTTTCAACAGGATACAATCAGTTAGATAAATTGTTTCAAGACACTACAACACCGGTTTGTTCATCTACAGATAAGATACAAGAACTTGCAGACATCGAAGCCCAATATTCCGAGCTTATAAAACCATGTAAACAAACTGACGATGCGGTTCGTTTTAAACCAGGTGATGAGGGTAAACTATCAACTGATGAGATTATTCGGTTTGGCAGTGAACGGTTCATACAATCGCGTTCTTCTGGTCCCGCAAGTGATATGTCAACATTGGCCAACCCATACGCGGGTAATTTCTTGGACCTTTCGGATCAAGAAGTTAAAGATATTCAACTCATTGAAAACCTTTTACTTTCCTCAGAGAAAGTCAATCAACAACAGTTTGACCGAGCGCGTAAGCTTCTCAACTGGTGCGACTCGTTATGTTCAAGCTCGGGAAACCCGATTCAGCGAATTGTTTATTATTTTTCAAAAGCTTTACGCAAGAAGATTGATGGACGAAACCCGCACTCTGAGTCGGGAAAGAAACACGCATATAACATACCTTGGAGAATAATGAACCCTAATATGTGTGTAGTTTCAATTTACCAAAAGTTACCGTTTTTTCAAGCGGGCCACTTTTCAGGTGTGCAGGCCTTGGTTGACCGTCTATCGGGGTCAAAACGAGTGCACGTAATTGACCTCGCGATACGACAAGGCGTGCACACCACGATCCTAATGCAAGCACTTGCATCCCAACCCGGTTTCCGTATCAAACATCTTAGAATAACCGCGGTTGGGACCGGTTTTGCACCACAAGTTAAACAAACCGGTGACCGGTTGAAAAGTTTTGCTGAATCTATAAACTTATCATTTTCATTTAATATGGTTATAGTTGAAAACTTGTTAGATTTTAACAAAGATGTTCTTCAGTTAAATCCAACGGAAGCTTTAGGCGTTTTCTCATCCTACGGGTTATGGAGCTTGATTGCACAACAAGACTGTTTAGAGTCGTTGATGAAGGTTATAAAGAATGCTACCCCACGTGTTATGGTGGTGTGTGAAGTTGCGGCGAATCTTAACGTTTGACTGAAGCATTGTTTCACTATGGGGCGCTGTTTGACTCGTTGGAATATCATATGGACCGCGAAGATGAAGACCGCGGTGTTATTGAATGTATGTATTTAGGCGAAGCGATAAGGAGCATTGTGGGAGCAGAAGGGGTAGAAAGAGTTATTAGGCATGTGAATATTGATGTTTGGAGGAAGTTTTTTATGAGATTTGGGATGAAGGAGATTCGGTTTAGTGTGTCTTCTTTGTATCAAGCAAAGTTGGTTGTGGGAAGTTTTTCTAGTGGAAGTTGTTGTACGTTTGATACGAATGGTGAATCGGTGATCATCGGGTGGAAAGGAACGCCGATCACTTGTGTTTCCGCTTGGGAATTCTCATGAGACCAATAGATTCGGCTTGAATCTTTAATTTTATTTCTAATAATCACTTTGTAAGATTTCGGGCTCTATTTGTTTGTTTGTTTGCCTGCTAGAAATTTATGCTTATTATCTAGTGAATATTGTATGATGTACTTTGTTATAACATGTTGTGATAACTGTAAAACGACTTGTTTATGATGTCCAATTGGTGCACTTTGTTGCTACTTGAGGTAGATTATTGTTGATTACTTGATGGTGCATCTCACCCTAGTTAATAACTTATTTAGGAGTCTTAAGAATATGTCTACTTCATTTGTGTGACACATTCATTTAGTTCTACAAGTGTTATAATTAGTCTATTATTGAAATCAAGACATGTCTAACCACTCTTGCCTTAGTCAATTATCATTTATGCAATAAAGTTATTCATAAATCAACTCAACCAAGACTTTTCCATTATTATGTCATCTACATAAACCAATATCCTGTCTAGTCTAGCTAGTTTGAGATAGACTTGGACACCATAAGTTATATTGTAAATATTTTCACTGTTGACCAAATTAATGTCTTTAACTATATTTACTACTACTATAGTCCAAGACTCCAAGTTACATACATACTTGTTTATATATTTATTATAATTATAATATGATATCACGTTTATTCTTTCGGTTGCCGTATGTGATCACTACCTACCTTGATTCTGTTGAACTAGTTTATATGTTAAAGATAAGCATCTGCCAAAATGTTGAACAGGCTAAATAGAATCTGCCTCTTGAGCAGGCTGATTAGCATCTAAATATTATTGAACAAATCGACCACATCTATGCATTGTTGAACTTCATGAATTTGTCATCTTTTTAAACCAAAAACTGCATATTTTCAGAATCATAAATAATTTATAAACATGTCTCACTTTGGAGCCATAGATAATCTTTATTTCGATTTTGCCTCACCGCCTTATCAAAATATGATAAAAGGTGCAGATTTTCAGTTGGAAGACGATCAGGACGTTAAAAAACTCTCACCCTTCGCATCGCTAAGGATCGTTAAAGACTATGCAAGTAGATCAAGAAAATTGAATGGTAATGCTAGCCAATATTATTTATTATTACTTGAATTATCATTTATTTGTTAAGTTCGTTTTTAGTGATTATTTTATCTAGTAATTTGAAAATTAGAATAATAAGTTTTATCATCATCTTAATATTGTTTTGTTATACATCATTCTAATGCTTTCAGGTGAAAAGATTCATATTCCAAGCTCAAACACAGTTAGGAATGACCGAAAACTGTCCACTATCGAAAGGATCCGGATGGCCGGACTGCATTTCATCGACTCGTATGAAATCTCCAATCCAAACCATGCATTCCCCTTTTCATCATCCGGACTATCCGACGAAGAATCTAAAGACATCAACCTTCTCCTTACTCTTCTAGCATCAGCCGACAAAACCGGCCAACAACATTTTACTGAAGCAATTAAACTCATCGAATCATGTAATAACACGTCCTCAAACGAAGGAATCACCGTCCAACGATTGGTTTACTATTTCTCCGAAGCCATTCGTGAGAAAATAAACCACGAGACTGGTAGAGACGCGTGTGATGGACTCGAAAGGATGCAAATGTTTGATCTTCAAAAGGCATTAATGGGTATTGATGGGAGTATTGTAGCATTTCACCAGAAAGTCCCAATGGAACAGGTTTGCCAGTTCACTTCAATGCATACGATTGTCGAAAACCTCGGTAGAGCTAGACATGTTCATGTAATCGATCTTGAGATAAGAAGCGGGATGCAATACATAGTTTTGATGCAAGCGATTGCGAGTGGGAGTGAATGGCAACTCAGGCACTTGAAGATAACTGCTATAGGTACTGTTAGCCGAGTTTATTATCTTAGTTATTACTACTACTACTATTATTATTATTATTATTATTTTGTAAATTTTCTCTAAATCTAATTTTTCAGCTAGTATTTTGTCTTTAGTTTGAATAAAAGAATATTTGATATATTTTATCAGCATCTTGCTAGGGCGAAGCTTGCATTGTAGCCATATCCCTGTTTTTTCCCAGTGGTGTAAATTATTTATATGTTTTTGTCCTAAAATTTCATACGTAACCTATTTTCATCTAAAAAGGCCACCCCTGATTTATAAAAATTTGTATACGTATTGAGTCCAGTCAGGCAATCACCTGACGTTTTCGTCCAAGCTTCCTCACAGATCATTAGTTTGTTAGTTTATTATTATTATTATTATTATCTTTTTCATTGTAATCTTTCTATACAAAGTGATGTGGTTTTTGGCATTTAACACTGAAAATACTATTCATGAATACAGTTTTACAGTTCTTTTGAATTCTTTTAGGTACAAGATCAGAATCCAAGATCAAAGACACATGCAATCATCTCGCTGATTTCGCACGGTCGAAGAACATACCATTTAGTTTCAATATCGTCATGGTACCCGACATGCTGGATTTCAATATAAATCTCCTAGAACTCGACCGCAATGAAAAGATTGCGGTCTACTCAGCGGTCTCGTTATCATCCCTCATCATAACACCAAACCGTCTTGAGCATCTCATGCGAGAGATTCGAAAGATCAATCCTTGTATAACTGTTATAACTGAAGTCGAAGCAAACCACACCTCGGCCACATTCGTTAACCGTTTCATCGATGCATTGTTCTTCTACGGTGCACTTTTCGACAGTTTAACGGTTTGTTTAGGCAGTGATGAGCTGAACAGGAAGGTGGCGGAGTCAGTATATTATGCTTACTCGATACGAAACATTGTGGCGGCTGAAGGGGACGATAGGACGATTCGACACACTGGGATCGATGTTTGGAGGGCGTTTTTTGCTCGGTTTGGGATGGTGGAGATTGAACTGAGTGGCGAGTCGTTGAATGAGGCGAAGTTGTTGATCGACAACTTCGAGTGTGCGAATTGTTGTAAGCTTCGTGTGGATGGGAGGTGTTTAGTTGTGGATTGGAATGGAGTGCCGATTTTCTCGGTTTCTGCTTGGAAGTTTATATGATGTAATTGTAAAACGTTGTAGTTTATGTACTCATTATGTGAAGTGGTGTGTGGTCATAGTAACATTAACGGGTTAAACTTAATTGTATATATATCATCAAACATAACATAGATGAACCCTTACTTCCGATCATTAAACATAAATATATGCTTAAAATGTTTACAATTGTAGTTTTCGTAGTTTAGAATTAGGCTTTCCTATTTCTCTAAGAAATATGTGTAGCATATGTTGAATATTGTCTTCTCAACTATAAACATCAAGAAAAAACATGCTAGAGGGTCTTGAGTTCGTATCCTGTGAATTTTGATTGTACTGTTAAATCAGTATACTTATAAAATGTACGAATTAAAATTTAGTACTCTAGAAGATTACAAATATAACCGATGCTATGGGGACTTGGCCTAGTGGTATCAGTTTGTGTAAGTTGGTATCTCTTTCCATGAGACCATGAGCTTGAGCCTTGAGGGTTCGAGTCCAACACTAGATAATAGTGTAAATTTTAGAGTAGAATTAGAGGGTATCTATGTTATCCTCTAGTTATCCATTAAGAAAACATATTTAGCTGGTGATTAAACAAATTTAAGTGATCTTTAGTTCTTCTATTCATTTTGTAAAATAATGATCATTCTTTTCGTGTCGGTTAGCAAATTGATGAATCTGAACAAGACTTGTGTAACACGTTATCTATACACATCAAACAGATTGTAAATAGATAATAAACGTGTTTTTGGGTTATAAGAGACATTAAAGGGTTGTGAATAAGTCATATCAAATTTGTAGGTGTTAAATGAGTCATAAAGTGGGTTGTTAGGTTAAAATTATAAATTTAATGTACATAATTTTTGTTTTAGTTTTAAATGAATTAAGAGTCCGACTTATTTTATTTATAAAAAAAACTAATGAAAGCACAAATGAAGCCCAATTTTCCTATTGGGTGGAACTTAAATAACTACAAACCATACAAAGAGCCATGTCCTAACAAATACTACATTCGTCTTGGTGAAACTACATTCGTCAACATTCGTCTTGGTGAAACTACATTCGTCAAGACGAATGTAGTTTCACCAAGACGAATGTAGTATTTGTTAGGACATGGCTCTTTGTGAAAGTGCCTTATTTTGAAAAACACAAAGTTTAAGATATATTAAATTATTGTTTTTTTTATTACCAAATGACAATAATGCCCTTAGAAATTTGGTCCATTAATATTGTTTATTAATTTTAATTGTGTGTGTTTAAGGGTAAACTTGGAAAATTGGCTAATAAATTTTGAAAGTGTACATTTGTAATTGGACAAATAAAAAAGAAAATGTATACACTTTTAATGGAACGGGTGGAGTATATAACTTCAAAGTGAAATGAGAACAAAAAAACCCTTAAAATAAGCATTTCAAATGTCTCACTATAATATCAAGTTTGATAGCAGCTCGCTTATATTGTATATCTAGAAATTCAGTAGTCATGATCCCGCATCCCTTCATGAAACGAAAATAACCGGTCACGGAAACAACCGAAAATTCCCTCTCCTTCAACATAAAAGGATCGGCTCCTTGAATCTCTAGCTACTCTCTTTATAATCGCCATCAGTGAACATGACCAAAAATGTCATGTACAATGCCTTCCCATTGATGCGTGTGTATTAATATATATTTTTAGTGGTGATTTTTAACACGATTTTACAAATGTTTTAAATTTATAAAAATGAATTTACTTAAAACCAATCACCATGAACGGGCAGATAACCGTCGCTTGTAGTATAGTTTCAGGTAAGAACTAAGTATAGTACATGGACACCGCTTTTACTACTCAACTCTTCTCTTTGATTACCAAAGAGTTTACTTAATTAATTTTTGAGAATTTTTTGTAAATGGTTGCAAAGTAGTTTTTGAAAAAGTGATTTATAAAAGAGAAAAACAATATAATTAAACAATGTTGTTTGGGGTGGAATCCACTTGAAGTAAATTAACTGGTAAATATTAGTTCAATTGGTATGGTTGTTACGCCGGCGATCAGCTAGACACATCCACGGATTATGTTCTTGATGTTATTATTTGGTGCAACCTACTTGATTCACACCCACTCATACCCTTGGCGATTTTTCAGGCTCACCAATGGCCGTGTACTTTTATCTAGTTAAATTAGTTTTACTTTTATGGTAACTTGTTAAGAGCGCATGATAAATAACAAGCCATTACTGATATGACAATGTCAGTCACCGAAAACTTTCTTGTGCACAACCTTTCTTTGAAAAACTTAAGTTATAAAATGGTGATTGATCTTTATTAAATGTGTGACATTATAATAATAGGATATATAGAGAGAGAGAGAGACGGTAAAGTGTAAACCCCTAAGGTGAGTTCACCAACTCTTGGCTCGCGTTAAAGCCTAGCATAAAGACCGTGCAAACGATGTCGCGAGTCTAGTGTTGGCTTAATACCCCCAGCCTATCATATAAACAATACAAGCTCAAAGTATAGTTTGGTTTTACACTTGGTTTAATAAAGATGCTTTGATTAGGGTGTTTTGGTTGGAATTTGGAGGTGAAATTGAAGTGGTTTGGTGTGTGTTTAACCGTTAAAAAGATGCTTTGCTTAGGGTTTAAAATCTTAATGTACAAAATTGAAAAAAAAAAAAAAAAGATTATAAGCATCTTTCATTAATCACCATGCATTAATTAATAAGTTTTCTAAGACCATGTGTAGTCATAATGCCCCTCTTCTAAGCATTATGCGTCACGTGGCGTCTAGTCAGAGTTATGGTTTTTTTTTGCAAAAAGATGGTGTAGTCATAACTTTCCACCCATGGGCGTTATGCGCACGTGGCGCCCAGTCACTTTTACACTTTTTTTGTTTTTTTAAATTTTTTATTAAGAATAATCAAATAACAATAATATTTTATTAATAAATATTACATTAAAATTAAAAAAAATACCCGTCTCCATCGTCTTCACCTTCGTCGTCTTCATCGTCTTCACCCTCGTCGTCGTCTTCATCATCGTCTTCATTGTTGCCCTCGTTTTAATTCTCATTTTCACCTGGAAAACGTTGATTCATCCAAAGATGTTGGACCAAATCCCAGTGCGTTATGTATATCTCTTGACCGCACGAAATTCGAGTTTTCGAGTCTTTGCTCCATACTTGCTGGAGTTAGTGGTAGATCCGAGTCCAGTATGAAAGTTGGACATATTGCTCTTCCCTCGTCTTCGATAATATTGTTATGCATTATGATACACACATACATAGCATTTTTCATTCTTTCTAAAGACCAAAGACGACAAAGATTTTTAACAAAATGTCAGCGTTGTTGAAGAACCCCAAAACACCTCTTGATATCCTTTCTCGCAGACTCTTGTACTTTCTTAAAATATTGTCTTTTTTCGTCCAACGGATCTCTGAATGTTTTCAAGATAATCACATACACTGGATATAATCCATCATCCAGATAGTACCCATGATGGTAAAAGTTATCGTTAGCCCAAAACGAAGCGACGGGAACGTTCTCAGATATGTAATCTCCATCAAAGATGACTGTTCTAAGACGGTTATGTCATTGTTGCAACCGGGAACACCAAATAATACCAACCAAATCCAAAGGTCGTATAAAGCAATCGCTTGAAGGCTGACCGTTGGTCCCTTTTGGTCACCTTGTGTGTATTGACCTCGCCATGCAGTTGGACAATTAGCCCATTCCCGATGCATGCAATCTACACTCCCTATCATGCCGGGTAAACATGCACCCTTGCATGGGTCTCGAAAGACATTGTAGATCGTTTCAGTTGGGCTCTCTCAGATAATGTAGTCCATATGGTTTCAATATTCCTATATTTTACATAACTTTTATAAAATAATTGATTTAACTAAACAAGTGATATAATTATTTAAAAAAAATGAAACGTATTGTAACAAAAACACTCCAAGGTGTCCCTAGTTGTTTTATCGGCCATCTTTAAATACTCGTCGTTGATGTCGGTCGTGTTTCTGTAGACGAGCACGCGTACGCCTGACGTAACCTTCTGAATAGCCGTGAATCCTAGCGTCTCTCGACCGTCCGGCTTTTGCTTAAAGTAATCAAGCTCACGCTCCAAATCATTGGTGATGCGCATAAATAAAATTTTAGACATCCAAAAGCGACGCCTAAAGGTCTTTGGGTTCTTGTATCTCGGCGGGTCACCGAAGTAATCCGCCATCAACCGGTTGTTGGCTTCGATACGATCTCGTTCGATATATGCTCTTTTTGAAACCGGGGGGGGGGGGGGGTGTAGAAGACTAACATAATTCATATAAGCTGTCGCGAGCTCAATCGCACTCGTAACCACCTCTTCCTCCGCGTCGTCTTCGGTTTGTCGGTCGGGCCCGAAAAACTGATTATATATAGAAGTAGGAGAATCCATTTATAGAGAAGTTGGTGTGAAGAAATATAGAGTAGAAAGAAAGATTTATAAATTTGGTGAGTTTTGATTGAGAATGAAGTTGATTAATATATATAAAATATTTTTTTTTAAAACGGCCATATGACCGATGGAGGGTTGAAATTGTTTTTTTTTTCGAGCCATGTTTACGCTATGTATAAAACGCTAGAAAAAAAAAGCCAAAATGCCGGGGTGCCCCCGGCGTTATACTCCAAAACGCCTGGTGTAACATCCTTGAATCTTGAAAATTTGGTAACTTGAATTTATCACTCTAAGTGCATCCGAATTACGTATCATTCTTGATTCTTGGAAAACTTATAACTTCAAATATACAAGATTTAAATGGCATGTTTCTTGATTTACGTGGAACTTGGAACCTTGTAGTTTCTTATATGTCGAAATCGATTTTAAACCTCACTTCATATTGTATAACATCTGGCTATTTTAAAAAAAAACACATTTTAATGTGAACGTAATACTTGTGCTTCTAGTTTGATCACTTGTTTATCTATTCTCGCTTCCTCTCTTGCTTCACATTTAAAGCTTTTAGCGAATTTAACTTGTTGCAATGTCACAATCATGTGTTTTGGACCTAGTTTATCGAATATTTAATGTTCATTAGTTATGAAATTATGCATTTAGCCTAGGCCGGCCCATGGGGAGGTCAAAGAGGGCGACCGTAGAAGGCCCGACCTTCCACTGAGCCCGAGGTTCCTAAAAAAATTACTTTTACATATATAGTATTTAAAAATAATTTTTTAGGCAAATTTATAAAATTAAACAGACTTTGAGTGTGATTAAACAATGCCCATTGAATAGGGTTGTTCACGAGCCGAACTAAGCTAAGGCTTGCTCATTACTTGGCTCGTTTACAACCGAACCGAACAGCTGAAATTCGAGCCGCGCGAAAATTAAAACGAGCCGAAATCGAATCAAGCATTTCTCGATTGAACATCGAGCAATTTTCGAGCATTTATTATTTCTTTTACACTTTAAAATTTTCGATAAGAAACAAGTTTAAAGGTTGTAAATATTATATTTTGTAAACAAATTAGTAGTTTTAAACAAACGTGTAGTAGGTGTGATAGATAAATTTGAACTGAGATATATTGAACATGTAAACTAACTAATGGTATTTTGAAAACTTAAAGTAAACAAATAAAAATATAAAATTGAAAGAATTGGGAAAATTTAAAGGGTTTAAAAACTTTTATATTTATATTTGTGTATTGTTTATATATTGTTCATATATAAAATAAATTAAAAATATTCTGAACCGAGCAGATCTTTGCTTGTTGCTTGGCTCGTTTACAAACTGAACCGAGCAGAGCGGCTCGTTTACAGTCGAGCAAAAAAATAAACTAGCATTTTCCGAGCAAGCGCCAAGCGATTTGGACGTCCCTACCATTGAATGATAAAAACCTACTGGTCTAATACCAATTAAAGACTTAATGGATTGGCCCACGGTGTCTCAAGAAAAACTTAATGGATTGACAAGTTTTGCTATGGAAAAGTAAATGTTATTCGAACAAAATGTTAGAGACCATTGAATTTAAAGAGTTTAGCGAGCGTCTTGCTTCTAAAAATGCTAGAAAACTCACATTTCGTTTAAGTATTTTAATTAGATCATTTTGCTTAAACACTTTTGTTTTACTTATTGGTATTATAATTATAGATAAAGGATCCAATACAATAATTAGTTATTGTACATTACATACACGACACCCTTAACCCTTGATTTCAAAAACATGCTAACCCTAAAATCATAACTAAGTAATTTGTTTGTCGTCCACATACTTTCGTCATGACCATCAATTGTTGTTCACAGGTCAGTTAATCAGTTGCAATTGAAATTGTTGAAACTAATTTATCAATTAACTCTGAAATTGATCCAATTAATCATCAATTTGAAGCTTCAGCCGATCAATTTTTGAGTTTTGAGTGATGGATTTTAACCTTGAATGTATCAGGATTTAAGCCTGAACGTTTTAGGTTTTAAGCCTGAACGTTTTAGTATCTAAGCCTGAACGTTTTAGATTTTGGAAATTGGCTTGAAAGTTTTTGTTTTTTAACATTGAACGTATTTCGTGTACGTAATGTACGTTAATCGATTATTATACATTAACTCAACCCTACAATTATATATGAGTTATTAAGTTTGTATTTTCGGGACCATCGTTTTACATGTACGACCCTGCTTTTTGCGTGCATTTAAAGCTATCGTTCTTTAATTTTCATGAATGTTGGCATCTTATCCTTCGATATGAAAGCTAATGATGGGGTACATTTTCAACACCTATTATCGTACATCAAAAGATAAAGCTTTGATGCATTATATTTGCTAGGAGATTGAGTTAACGAGTGGTTGAAGGAGTTCAAAGAATATTACATCAATCTCTAGTAGTTGAATCTTATGTAAAGAGTTAGCCGAATCAAAACTTAAGAGAATTTTCTTTAAACCCTACAAAATATATATTAGGATTTGTCACAAGTTAAAAGAAACTATAGCTTATTGGTCAATGTGGCGATGTCACGTGTCATCCCTCAGGTGCGTGGGGCCCATAGCACGTGCTTTCACCCACCAATTCAGTGGGTTCATTTGCCCACGTGGCATGCTCTTTTGGTCCAACAATTGATGGTGGAGACACATGGGTCAATTAGGGTACAAACTTCACGTGGCCTCAATGTGATATTGTGATCCCAAAGATAATAAAGACAACTCAATATAGCCCTACTGCCCTACCACAGGGTACGTTCGTGGGTCCCACTTGATTGATTATATTATATGATCCTTTTACCGGCCAATATAGGCTCTCCTAAGATTTGTCAAACATATTTTGATAGTGGTATTCAGTTTTTGTCTTAACATATTATGTAGTATTCTTTAAATAATACTGTAGATATTAGTGAACCTTTTACTTATTTAGTCAAATGTATACCTGGAATTGTCTTTATCAAAATTCATTTAAGCTAAACTTAAAACCTAAAGATTTAGTATTTATTTTCATTTTGTGTAAACATTCAACTATTGTATTTTTATTCTTTTTTAAGCATGAGAACTCGTTACCTGTAAACTTATGATATCTTGTCAGTACTTGCTACTTAATGGGATTAGGTAAATCGTAG
Source organism: Bidens hawaiensis (assembly GCF_021521415.1). NCBI lineage: Eukaryota > Viridiplantae > Streptophyta > Magnoliopsida > Asterales > Asteraceae > Bidens > Bidens hawaiensis. Next base: position 139,434 of record NW_027497349.1, on the reverse strand, counting down.
TTTATGCAAGACATGTAACTCTCAAGAGGTTATAGTATAAATCTAGTGAAAGCAAGATTCAGACAGTAGACGTGTATTAAATAAGAATAAGATATTCACTGTCGCACCACCCATAAAGATCGAAAAATCCCATTATTATAAAAGTCAAAAATCATTTTCGGGATTTGACGTTCAACCTGCTTTATCAACATGAATCGATTCACTACCATATAGTCAAGATTCTTATTATCTCTTAATTAATCAATTCTTTTTGTAATTACATTAAATTTTCTTAACAATTAACAACAAACATATTCTTTATTCATGAAGTTCTATGTTATGTGTTTTAAATTACACACATATTTAAACTAACAAGAAAAAAACGGTAACCAAATAAACAAGAAGATGTTATTTACTTTTATCATTTTATGAGTGAGATATGATCAGATAATACTGAAGAGAACAGTCAACCCAGATACAATCTTGTTAAATTTATAAAGTAATCACAAACCACTTGTACACCACGCATAAAACGCTTGTACATTTGTCAAAATTCTCCCACTTTCAGTTCTTTGAAAAAGGTAGAGCCATTCAAAACCACACACTCCACACTTCACAAATTCACCCAAAACCACCATTAAAATTACCAAAAATCATCATGGGTATTCACAAAACCCAAATCCCCATCTGGGTTTTGATCCTCGGAACTTAATATTCAAAAAAGCTTCAAACTTTCTGCAAATTGTTTCAAGAAAATGGCTTCTGGAAGTAGCCAAAACTCAAAGGCTCATCCCCATATGAGCAAAGCCACTGCACAGTTTACAGTTGATGCAAGATTACATGCTGTGTATGAACAATTAGGTGACTCAGGTAAGTCATTTGACTACACGCAATCACTCAAAACGACGTCACATTCATCCATACCCATACCCGAACATCAAATAACCGAATATTTATCCAAAATACAACGAGGTGGTCACCTACAACCCTTCGGTTGCATGATCGCAATCGATGACTTCACGTTTAAAGTCATCGCGTTTAGCGAAAACGCGCGTGAGCGGTTGGGTTTCGCCCCGCACTCGGTCCCGAGCATCGAGAGAAAAGAACTCTTGACCCTCGGGACCGATGTAAAAACTTTGTTTACTCCTTCGAGCTCGGTTTTGCTCGAACGGGCCTTTCGGCGAGAGATTACGCTTTTGAACCCGGTTTGGGTTCACTCGAGGAACACGGGGAAACCGTTTTACGCGATTATGCATCGGATTGATGTTGGGATTGTGATTGATTTGGAGCCCGCCCGGGCCGAAGACCCGGCTTTGTCCATCGCGGGTGCAGTTCAAAGCCAAAAGCTTGCGGTTCGGGCCATTTCGAGTTTACAATCGTTACCCGGTGGGGATATTAATATGTTATGTGATACCATTGTGCGAAATGTTCGTGAGCTCACGGGTTATGATCGGGTTATGGTGTATAAGTTTCACGAAGACGAGCACGGTGAAGTAGTTGCGGAAAGCAAACGGGCCGATTTGGACCCGTATATCGGTTTACATTATCCCGCAACCGATATCCCTCAAGCTTCAAGGTTTTTGTTTAGACAAAACCGGGTTCGAATGATAGTTGATTGTCACGCGACTAATGTTCGCGTGATCCAAGACGATAAATTAATGCAACCGTTGAGCTTAGTGGGCTCAACCTTGCGGGCCCCACACGGGTGCCACGCGCAATACATGGCTAATATGGGCTCAATAGCTTCATTAGCCATGGCTGTTATTATAAACGAGCCCGATGACGAAAACACGGGCCCACGGGCTTCAATGAGACTATGGGGGTTAGTGGTTTGCCACCACACGTCGGCCCGTTACATACCGTTCCCGTTACGTTATGCGTGCGAGTTCTTGATGCAAGCGTTCGGGTTACAACTAAACATGGAGCTGCAGTTGGCGGCCCAAATGTCCGAAAAACATATTTTAAAGACGCAAACGTTGTTATGCGATATGCTTCTTCGCGACTCGTTAACGGGCATCGTGGCCCAACGACCGAGCATCATTGACCTGGTCAAATGTGACGGGGCCGCGCTATATAACGAAGGAAAGTACCACCCGTTAGGTGTGACACCAACCGAGCCTCAAATATTAAATATCATCGGGTGGCTAACCACGTGTCATCATGACTCGACCGGGTTAAGCACGGATAGTTTAGCTGATGCGGGTTACCCGGGGGCCACGGGTCTCGGGGACTCGGTTTGTGGGATGGCAGTGGCTTATATAACTTCTAAAATAATATTATTTTGGTTTAGATCAAACACTGCAAAGGAGATCAAATGGGGTGGGGCTAAACATCACCCGAATGATAAAGATGACGGGCAACGAATGAACCCGCGGTCTTCGTTTAACGCGTTTTTGGAAGTGTTTAAGAGGAGAAGTTTAGCATGGGAGACTGGTGAAATGGATGCAATTCATTCTTTGCAGTTAATATTAAGGGATTCTTATAAACGTGTTGAGGAAAGTAACTCGAAAGCGGTTGTAAGTGAGCGAGTTGAAGAAATGGTGGAGAGTGTGGATGAGCTTAGCTCCGTGGCTCGGGAAATGGTTCGGTTGATTGAGACCGCGACTGCACCGATACTAGCAGTTGATGTTGAAGGGAGGATAAATGGGTGGAATGCAAAAGTTGCGGAGTTGACGGGTTTGTCGGTTGAGGACGCGATGGGAAAGTCGTTGGTTCGGGATCTTGTGTTTAAAGAGTCGGAAGAGACCGTTGCTAGACTTTTGAATCGCGCGTTAAGAGGTGCGTATTTGTTGTTTTTTTTTAATGATTTGGTTTAATGTCCGGGTTAGGTCAAATTGATTCATTCATAAGTAAACGGGTCAAATTGTGATTTCTACCCCTAATCGTTTATACTAAACTCAAACCCGTAAATTTCATATTAAGTTCATGTCTTGTCAGATTTTCACACCCCTAACCCTAGCCCGTTTCAACCCGTACTAACAACTTACGGCTCGTTTCTGAACGAACACAGGTCAAGAAGATCGAAACGTGGAGATCAAATTAAAAACCTTCGGTTCATCAACCAAAGAAACCGCGGTGTTCATGATTGTCAACGCGTGCTCAAGCAAAGACTACACCAACAACATTGTTGGCGTTTGCTTCGTGGGCCAAGACGTAACGGGCCAAAGACTAGTCATGGACAAGTTCATCCAAATCCAAGGCGATTACAAGGCCATTGTCCAAAACCCAAGCCCGTTGATCCCACCAATCTTCGCATCCGATGAAAACACGTGTTGCTCCGAGTGGAACACTGCCATGGAACGACTCACCGGGTGGGCCCGGGCCGACATCATAGGGAAAACATTAATTGGCGAGATATTCGGAAGCTTTTGTCGGTTAAAAGGCCCTGACTCATTAACAAAGTTTATGATACTTTTGCATAATGCTATTGCGGGCCAAGATACCGACAGATACCCGTTTTCGTTCTTTGACAAAGATGATCAACCTGTTCAAGTTTTTTTAACCGCTAACAAAAGACTTGACATGGCGGGTGCTGTTATCGGGGCCTATTGCTTTTTACAACTCGCGACACCCGAGTTGCAACAACTTGTTAATGTACAAATGCAACAAGAGAAGAAATCCTACAAGAGAATGAAGGAACTTGCTTACATTTGTCACCAAATCAAGAACCCGTTGCGTGGGATTGGGTTTGCGAATTCGCTTCTAGAAGCATCGGGTTTAACTGAGGATCAAAACAAGTTGCTTGAAACGTGTGTGGCGTGTGAGAAACAAATGTTTAAGATCATAAAGGATGTTGATAAAGAAAGCATACAAGAAGGGTAAGTGTTGTTGCATAATATGATTGTGTGATCAAAGCTGTTATTATTAGATATTATTAGAGTAAACTGCGGTTTTCGTTCATGTGGTTTGTCCAAATCTGCGGTTTTCATCCCTTTGGTTTCATTTCACATGCAATTAAACTCGAATTCATTAACCTCGTTAAGTCTGGTCGTTAAACCCATCACGCGTACCCTTCACGTGAAGGGCAGTTTTGTCCTTTTTTCCCCAAATGCACCCCAACCCCTCACGTGAGGGGGCTTGCACATTACGATTTGGGGGAAAAAGGACAATAATTCCTTTTATGTAAGTGGCACGTTGATGGGTTTAACGACCAGACTTAACATGATAAATTTGGGTTAATTGCAAGTGAAATGAAACCACATGGACGAAAATCACAAATTTGAAACTATTGGACTAAAACGCAGATTTAGACAAATCACAGGGACGAAAATCACAGTTCACTCTTATTATTATTATTATTATTATTATTATTATTATTATTATTATTATTATGATAAAGTTGGCAAAATTTTGTTTTTTTTGTTGTTGGTTATATAGGTTGTTAGAGATTGTGAAGCATGAGTTTGAACTCGGGAGTGTGATCGATGCGGTGGTTAGTCAAGTGATGTTAGAGTTGCGAGATAGAGGTCTGAAACTGATTTGGGATATACCTAATGAAGTCAAAGGGTTGATCGTTTATGGTGATCAACCTCGGGTTCAACAGGTGTTGATCAACTTTTTATTGAATGTGGTGCGTTATTCATCGCTGCCTGGTGGTTGGGTGGAAATTCAAGTTCGTCCAACCACAGGGCAGGATTCTGATGGAAAAAATGTTGTGCATATTGCCTTTAGGTATGTTTTCTACCCTTTTATTCTTCTAATAAAGCATGAGCAACTTTTATTTGTTTTGTAAAAACAAAGCTCAAAACTTTTATTTTTTTATTTTCTATTGTTTTGAAAAATTTGGTTTATTTGATGTGCATTGTGAAGGATCACGGCTCCTGGTGAAGGTCTTCCACCAGAGTTGGTTCAAGACATGTTTAATAGCAGTCAATCGTCAACCGAAGACGGTTTAGGGCTCCGGATGTGTCGAAAGATTGTAAAACTTATGAACGGTGACGTCCAATACATTAGAGAATCAGATAGATGTTATTTCTTAATCGTTCTTCAACTTCCATCCGATAGATTAGGCGTTTAACGAATAAACAAAATAGTGAAATATTATCCGCGAGAAGTCACATTTTTTGAAATTTTGGACCGTTTTGTGACATGGGTTTGTCAAGCGGAAGTATCTTTGAAATGGTTTTTGTGGCTACATGGTTTTTGTACTAATTTGTATGTGCTAAACATACTGGTTATGTTTGGTTTATAGTATCTAGTTTGTATAAATTTGTCTTTCTTTTATTTTATTCAGAAGTTATAGTTTTTATGTATACTATCTATATACTTATCTCGATATCTATATAACGTCTGCTTGCGGTGCGCGCATATAATGTATATATGTGTGAACCCTCGGGTGGGCAAAATTAAAATTGCACTAATTTTGACGTTATTTTACTAATCTCGTGAAAATAACGTTAAAAGTGGCAGAAGGTTAATCAGGCATCATGTGGTGGCGTTGATAGCCGAAAGACAAGGGCACATGCACCAATCAGTCGGTGTCCCGATGATTGAGTGCTATGTGCCTTATGTCCAAGGCTTGATGCAAAACTACTATCTAGCCGGGAGTCTCACTGGAAGCAGCCTCTCTATCCTTATGGGATAGAGGTAAGGCTGTCTACATCTTACCTTCCTCAGACCCCACCCATAGCATTGCTATTGGTGGGATATACTGAGTACGATGATGATGTCGATGATGATGATATCTATATACTTATCTCATAGCAAAATCTAAAATGTGATAATGTCACTTTATATAAATAATTTGGTTGAGCCCATAATATAATAATCTAGGGCTTTACACATGAACGGAGTTGGGCTGAGTCATGGTCAGCTCAAGCACAAGCTCGGCTCGGTTTGTACATGATTCGATCCAAGCTGGCTCGGTTTGTAAACAAACCAAATTTGAATGAGTTTTCTTCGAGCTAGCATCGAGCCAAGAGCTAATTGAATATCTCTAGGCTTAGGACATGAATTAGTATTTAGTATTGGGCTAAAGTTTGAAGATGGGCATAGACGGATTCATTCATGCTTTAGGGAGGGAATAGACCCCCACTGAAATTAGCCTATCAAGCTTAATAAGTTAATGGAATTCAAAAAAAAATCACATGCCCCCCAGACAAAGTTAAGAATGCACCTTGGCCTTTAGAAAGCCCAAATGAAAATGAAAAACATCAAATCAATTTCTTGTTTTTTTAAATCAATTGGCTATAATATCAACCCTTAAAGCAATAGTATGCATTAATTATTTACTTTTCTGCATATATATTTTTGATGCACGAGTAAGTGGGTAACTGACGATGAAGTACATAGGTCTATACAACTACAAGGCTCCTGAGTCCGGACATAGTGGCTATTTATTCTACATGTTTTTTTCTTTAAGTTGAATTGATTTATGCAATGTAGCTTTTAAAACCAAAACTTGCACAATTTACATGTTTTGACCCATTATACTTGACCTGTTTTAACCCGTTACAACCGAGTGTTTATATCAAACAAATTATTCCCCTTACTGGTGAAAATTCTTGGATCCGTCACTGAATGAAGATGGGCATCAATTTGTATTTGGTATTGGGCTAAAGTTAGTACATGAACTAAAATATGTATAATTATTGCTTAACGAAGTGATGAGTAGACCATTCATTCATTCAATCTACTAGTGAGCATCTAAGATTGAAACTCACAAAGAACGTAATATGTATATAGACAAACATAAACATCTATCTATTCTAATAAAAGACTACCTACTTTTGCCACTTGTCAATCTCATAGTCATCTTCACATTTTTTTCACTTATTTTAATATATGACCCTTATCTTTTAAGTCATTTCAATATATGAATTCAAGTTTGTTTTTATTATATGTAAATCTTAATTGATTCATTCATTAACATTAATGGTGAAATTAGAAAATAAGGAAATATTAAAATTGACGTTGCAGGTTTGGTACAATAAAATTTTAAAGTCACAAGTAATTGCAAATTAAAGCAAATAAAAGGTGCATATATCGAAGAATTTGGATTTGTATGATAAACTATAAATTATTTTTTAAACTGGGATTCGAGCAACAGTACATAATTTGAACTCAGAAAAATGTGTATTTTCTTAATTTTCTTCAAACGTTTTGTATAAATATTGCAAACATGGAGAATACCTATTATATATATCTTGGTGTTTAGCATTAAATTATTGAAGTTAAATATTATAATTATAACCTATATGTATACCGATTTACAATATTAAGTATATGTCATTTATTTATATGATTTTTTTCTTAGTATAAAAGGTTTTAGCAATAAGAAAATCAATATTTAGTTTTCAATATTTTCTTCTATAACACATACCAAGAAAACATATATTTTCACATTAATATAGAAAAATAGTTAATCCAGTTAAAAGTCAATTAGCATGCTTCCAACATTTTTTTTCTATAAGTTGTTAAAATATATAAATCAATTAATTAAATATTCCAACAACTCCCGTAATGTTAACTAATAACACGGGATTAGTATTCAAATTTAAACATTCTTTATCCAATACTTTCAACTATTATAATAAGAATTACTACCTTCACTTTATGCAACTTTAAATCTTCTAATATTCTGCTAACTCAGAATAATTAGTTTTATTTGAACATGGCTTTAAGGTTAGTATGTCTTTGCCATTTTCCATTAATATGAAATGAAAAAAATCATTTTGTTATATTTTAATTTCCGGTTTTATATGTTGCTTGATTATACATTTGTTAATTGTAAAATATAAATCAAGTAAAAATTTGTCATACATAGAATAGTAATGACACCAAATTTATCATGGTCGATCAGTTTTTTGGATAATCATGTTTTTGGGATAAACATGAGTAGATAATTTCAAATAACATTATATTAATTGATTAAAATGAATGATATTTTATGTATATGAATATATTTTTTTTGGTAGTTTCATAGTCATTTATCTAGGGTTGATATGTACTTGAAGAATCTTATTTGCCACACTCACAACTATACGTGGCTATATCAAAAGTTATAAGCATACCTATATGTTACATTATCAAGAGTTATAAGTAGACATGGACTAAAGATTTTGATTTGTGTGTGATAAACAATGTATACCAACCAATACAATCACAAATGTAGTGTACAAGGGAGGCTTTACTTATTTGTAACATATTTGTGTAATCTTAGTTATATAATTTATGTAATTTTAATATAAATTGTAACTGTATAAAATATATGATCATTTTGTTAACTATATTTCACTTAATGGTTAAAGTATAATTTTTTTATTAATTACCCATGTAATACACGTGCCTCAAACTAGTAACATATTATAAGACTGGCTTGTCGTTAGATAAATCAAGATACCATCTATACTTCAGCCAACTTGCTTTAACTCGGGATAATTCAATAGTAACGGGCCGATGGCTACATGTGTATCTATAAGTTTTATATGTTTTAAACAAATTTCTCGAGACTGTCTCTTTTACAATTTAGTTGATTGATAAAAGTGTCATTATCATATATTCATATTGGTTTTTCTTTTTCTTTTTTTAATTTCTTTTCAAGCAAAGAAAAAGATGTTAATTCTGCCCTTAATAGTTAATACTCGTTTCAAACTCAGCATGCACAACATGGAAACTTTATTACATTTACATAAGTCTTGATTACTTCATCCAAATAAAGTATTATATACTTTCACCATTCCATTTTCACTTTTAATTAAGAAAGTTTTAGTTTATCATAGTGAATAAAGTATGAATTTCCAAGTCAATATTAATCGGAGTACTATTGCTTGTTGAAGATTATAGAGCATGAACTTGAAAAATAGTGCACATGTAAACGGACCAAGTTGGAGGCCCAAATGTTGCCCAAACCAGGTCTACTGGTGCACAAAAAAGCCCAGATCCGGACACGAATCCGGGAAAAATAACTTGAATTAGGTTTTTATAGAACCGAATTTTTAGGACCCGAACCCAATCATACATGTAGGGTATGCATAGGTCATGCATTTCATTTGAAAAACCTGGAACCGGATCCAATCTATTCCCGAAAAAATAAAATAACCGAAAACCAATACAAGGTCCATACCCGAAACCCGATTTTTCCATATGCAAAAACGGGTTTTCCGGTACCCGGTTATAAAATCTATGGTTTTATGTTTCTTAATTTCTGTATGGTTGTAATACTTTTACTTTATAATATACATGCACTTTTATGTTATTTATTTATATTTACCATATTGATTTTGAAGTTTTATGCAAACCCCATTTGTACCTAAAAATAGGGTATTAACATACCTGGGCATAAGGCATGTAACATCACAAAAATTTCAGACCAAATATACCAAATTTAAAAGTCCAACGACTAAAGGAGAAAATTTTGTTTTCCTGTCCAGTCGCGATACGCGACGAGTCGGAAGGATGCCCGTCGCGATGAGCATGTTTTCAAAACCCAAGAAATGGGTGTCGGCAATACGCGGCGAACCAAAACCCAACGTCATCGCGCATCGCAATGACGTGGTCTGACAGTGTGACACGTGTCCCGCCACGTGTCACGAGGTGGCACCATGTTCTGCCACGTGTCACCACGTGGCACCGCGTCCGCCACGTGGCGAAGTTACTGGTGAGTCATCGCGACGGGGATTTCACCAACCATCGCGTATCGCGATGGGTTCGTTAACCAACCTATAAATAGGAGTGACCATCCTCATTTTCACTCACCCAACTTCGCACATCTACTTTCTCTCTCTAGAAATACTTTCTCTCTCGACCTCGGTTTCAGTGCCTCGAACCGATAATTGTCACCTCGTAAACCGTGCCATATACCAACGATACCTCGAAGTTCGTGCCAACAAATTCTGACGATCGGCGCACCTCGTTTTGCGTGTCAACCTCGTTTTACATGTCGAGCATCGTTTGCCGCACCGAACCTCGTAATCTGTGCCGACCCGATGATGTCTTGAAGTACGTGCCGACTCAATACGACCCGACGTCCCGCATCGAAGTGCGTACCGACAAGTTTTGAAAATCGGCGTGCCTCGATTTACGTGCCGAGGTTGTTAATCAAGATTCTAAATATACGTGCGAGAGTCAAAGTGCTGCCCGAGAGTTTAGAAAATAATAAGCCAAACAAGGTAGAGGTTCTGCCCAAATAAAATATTATTATTCCAAAAACTTAGACCCTAGTCAGGGGTATAGCCTAGACCTTGATCAAATCAAAAACAATTAAATAATAATTCTTTATAAATACAAATATAAAACAAAAGTAATAACTAAAATATAATTTTTTTCATGGTTAAGAAATGTAAGTATTCACATACACGAGGATATAGTTAAAATAATAATTCTTTAAGAGTAAGAAAGATAAACTTTACTTACAAGAGGTATAGTTAAAAACAATGTTTATTTATTATTAAGAAACATAAGATTTTATATACAAAGGTAATAGACAAATGACATTTCTTCTTGAAGAAGAAACATATCATAGACATTTCTTCTTGAAGAAGAATCATAGCGTATGATTAGCAAATTAAGAGAACGATTTAAAATCAACATATCTTATTCAAACAAAAGATCAATCAAGGTTTAAAGCTATCAAAACCAGACTAAATGTCTGTAGCCGGGTTAAGAGACGATCCGGGTATTTATAAACCTATTTTATTATAGGTCAATTATTCATTCATTCACAAAGGTTTTCAAACGAGATCACCACATCATTCAGAACAGACAGTCACAGGTGAATACGCTAAACTTTTTTCAATCAAGATAAACGGGTTGTTTATCTTAAAAGACAGTCAAATAAAGATTTATGGGACTACATGATCCCTATTAAAATACAAGATAGAAAAATAAAAGCAACTCAGACCGAGTACACATGTGTTTGGATCCAAACATAATTAAATAATCTAGTCTATCAGTCAAGGCTACGTGATCGCAGACTAGAGATCATAATAAAAGTTCTCCAATGGGTGTCAATTCTCGGATAAACATTATTGTGTGTGTGTGGCAAGTGGTACAAATATCAGAAATAAGAGACGTTTCTGTTGAGTGTACAAAAAACTATCTTGTCAGTCAAAGAAAGATGTTATAAAATATTTTTAGAGTCAACGATTCACCAGCATATCGCTGACGTATTACCCCCCTCCCCCCTTACAGGAAATAAAGTTAGTACAGGTAGCAAGGAATTAGAGTCATTCAAGAAGATAGACGCTCGCAAGGTAGAGATGGCTCAGTTTTAAATTATTAAAATATTAAGATTAATATTTAAACAAGTTTTATAAAATCAAAACAAGGTTTATAAATCAAACACTCAGATCTTTATTATCCGAGAAGTTTTCTAATAAATCAAAATGTTTTATTAAATAATAAATTAAGGTTTACAAATAAACTAATGTTTAAAAATATATATTAATATATTATTATAAACTAAAGACTTCCGCTAAACTCTGATACATTTACAAAACAGGTACCAACTATTGGTCACACGCCTAGGCCCTAAGTCGGGGTATGACAAGGTAGTAAGGTACTCGGTTTCATACCCTACCTAGAATTGGTGACACCAGGTATGGTCAATACCTGATTTTTCAATATCAATTTACACTTGAACCCGGTTTCATACCCGGAATCAGGTATTAGAAAAACCCGATTTGTACATCTATAGGTGCAAGCACCAGTTAATCGGTTTATGAGCTTCCGTTGAACTGGTTTTAGCGTCTCTAGAACCATAACATATAAAAGTGGTTCTATATTATGGGTTTTGATCAAAATACAAATTAAATTAACGTACTAATTGTTAGAATTAAGTATATATGTAATTACTCTACTTGTATATATAATTATTCTACTTGATTCTAACAGTTAGTACATTGATTTAATTTGTACGTTAACGTTCCACATATATTATTATACAAACCTGTTACAAAACCTTTTTCTTTAATCAGACTTTGTAAAACAATCGACAACCAAAGCTGGAAACAAAATCCTAATATAATGAACAAAAAGATGATTGTGACACAAGTTACAACTAGTTGGACTCTCTTTATATCACTTGAGCATCATAATGAAAAGAAAAAGAAAAAAAAAACTGACTCATTCACATTGCTTCAGCGAGAAATCAATGACGAAGCCAACAATTATAAAAGACAAGACAGTGTATCAAACGTATCATTAGGAGTTGCATAAATACGTGCAAGTTTTTTTTTGAAAGGCTAAATCTATTAAAGAAAAAGAAGGCAACTTGCAAATCGCAAGAAGCCGAAAGAGTACATATAACAAACATGAAAGAAGCCAGGACAATTAAAAAGGAAAATTCATGAAATCGAACAAACAATAAGCTTCCCAATCTAAGCTTGCTTTATGTCTTCTATGTGTCATCCATAAGAATGAGGTCGCCTTGATATCCTCCACCACTTTGTCCATCGAGATTGGGATATTGTTATATTGTTAATCTTGTCATTCGGGCCTTCCAAGTTAACCGCAACGTGACAAGTGAAATTGCTTGAATAGTTTTCCGTTCCCCCTTGTAGCTTATTTGTTTAGTAGGCAAATCCAAAAGCTCATTGAATGAATCGAGTCCCGATGCAACCGGTAAATTTACCCAATTATGGATAACGAACCAAATCCATTTAGCTACCCAGCATTGAACCATTAGATGTACCGACGTCTCTAAAAAACAAACCACATAATACACAAGTATCAGAATCAAGATTGATACCCCTTTTGTTGAGAGCCGCTTTTGTGGAGATACGATCCATAGAAGTCTCCATGTGAAACAATTAACTTTTAGAGGGACCTTGTATAACCAATAATTACCATCTACCTTCGGATGATTTTTATTGTCCAATTCCACCAAAATGATTTAACCGTGAAATCTCATTACTCACTGTCTTCAAATTTCTATAACAATTTATCCAAACCACCTTCTAAATGTAATGAGTCTAGAAATTCCGCACACTTAGACAATGATGCTTGAAAGATTATGGAGTTTGGCTCTCTTCTCCATCTCCACGTCCAGTTTACTAGATCGATTAATCGCACGTGACAATTCTTCACAAGAATATCTTTTTGTTGTTCAAGAGAAAATAGGGATGGAAAGAGGTTCACAAGAACATTCTCATCCAAGGCCCTATATTATGTTTGTGGTGTTTTTATAATTTAGAAAGTTATTTAGGGTGTTGTGAGTGAAAATTTTTTATATTTCAGAAACCGTAGTGATTTTTCTGTATATCTGAAAAACTATTGTTCACACTCTATAATTTTTTAAAATATTTTGAAAGTGGTTGTGAGTGAAGGAAATAGAAATGGTAACGATAAATGTATAAAAAAGTATTATTTAATTAAAAAAAGGGAAAAATGTAGTGTTTTTTATTGTAATTTTAGATTTAAGGATATGGGGTTGAATGAGAATGCCATAATTAAATAATACAAAACACTACATTTCTCTTTCATGTTTAATTAAATAATATTTTTATCATTACAGTTTTCTCTCTCCTCTACTCACAACCAATCCAACAAATATTAAAAAATAAATAAGGGCAAACAATGTTCCCCAAATGTTTCCCAAAAATGACGCCGGAAATGACATTAATAGGGCTCGCCAGGGAAAAAGAATGTCTCCGTATGGTCAAGGTTGAACAGCGAAAGAGAATCCACATCCGATCCATCCAGAACAAGACAAAGAGGCCAGCCAAGTACACCCCAAACGAACACAACCCGGTGGACTCCGCTGACAAGAAGCCCAACCCACATAATGTACAACGAAGGGATCCAGCTGAAGAAACCGGCACCAGTCAAACAAGGGCCAAGCACAGATATGAAAAGTTATTGCGACTTTCATGAGCAACATGGCCACACGACAAATCAGTGTATCAACTTGAAATACGCGATCGAGGAATGTGTTAAAAATGGCAAACTGGATCACCTTGTCAGAAACATACAAGAAAAGTACAGACGCCCACCTCCAAGAGATGGCAGAAGACCAGAAAAGAAGATCAAAGATCTACACGCCAATATGATCTCGAGCAACATTCAGAACAATAAAAGGAGGAAAGAATGGGCGCCATGGAAGGAAGAACAAGTCATCTTTCAATGAGTCAGCGGAGGGGCGAACAAAAAGGCACCCTTAGTAATTACAGCCGTTTTCGGTAATTACAGGACGCCCCGCTTCTTTGTTGACATAGGGTCAAAGTCCAATATCATGTACCGCCAGTGTTTCGACCTAGTAGACGAAGAAGACAAACGACGGTTGACGGCAGTGAACGCCCCAATCACAGGGTTCAACCAAAGTATCGCATACCCGCTAGAACAGCTGACATTCCCAGTCGAGCTAAGCGATGGGCTCCACTCCTGAACAGAAGAGGTTGATTCCTAGTAATGGAAACTTCTCACCCACAATATAATATAATCTTGGGAAGAGAAGCCATTGGTGACTTCAACGCCACCCCGTCAACAGCACATGGGATAGTTGGAGTACCAACCCAGACCAGGATAGCGATGATCCACGCCAATAAAGAATGCAACATGGCGGAGAGGAAAGCGCCAAAAGTGCAAAAAACGAACAAAATTAGAGAAGCGGAAAGACAGGTGCTCAACAAGAAATTCCCAGAGCAAAGCATAACCATTGGCCCAAATGTAGGTTCCTGGACGGATCTTACACGAGATATCCCGATATACACAGGTGCGGAATCCCTGTGTAGATCGTTACGGACGTAGAAAGTTAGCTCACGAACACACGTACACACAATACGAACAACCACACGTTATATTGATAACTCAAACCGATATGCTTACAGACACACGTCAATAGACACACACGTAACTGAACTCGATCAACCAAAACCTAAAATGACCAACTACGAAACAGTAACCCGTAGGTTTACTTAAATACACGACAACTTCGCCACAGGCGAAGTTGTCAATAACTTCGCTCGTTGAACAAGTTCGCCTGGGCGAACTTGTCAACAACTTCGCTTGGTTAACAAGTTCGCTTAAGCGAACTTGTCAACAACTTCGCTGTTACACAAACAATTACATAAACAATATTACAGACTCGATTACAGACTTTATACATATGAACTACTGACATCTATGCACCAACAGACTCCCCCTTGGCAGTAGCTTCATATCTTGATCTTTCAGCTCTTGTCTTGTAATCCTGTATCTTCATGCGTGCACTCCTTCTCTAACACACACCGTGACTACTCGCTGATATTTCCTTGCTTCATCCTTCCAAGCAGGAATATAGAATATCTTCTTTTCGTTCAACGCTTGCAAATCAGCTTTCGATAAGTTAACAAGATGCATCGGGTCATACACCCTCAGCACTTCTTGTTCATCTTCGTCTTCCATCACGGCTTCAGCAGTCTGGCAATCAACGTACCACCACTTTAGATTCTTCAACGCATCTTGAGGCATATTCTTCATTGGAACCTCCTTGATGCATCGGATCGGCTTGTACTTCATCACCATCCATGGCTTGCCATCTGCTCTCAATCACCTCTCTGTATCCTCCACGAGCTTTCCCTTTTGTGGCTTTAATAGTTCAAACTTCTTTTCTTTTACGCCTTCTTTCCACACAATCTTCTCAATCATTCTGGCCATATTGTTGTTACTTCTGTTTATCAGGCCCAACCTGCCCAAATCTTTCACCTCGCATTCCGGCAACGTGTTGAGAGATCTCAACATTCTCTTGAAGTATTGAATGCCATCATAACGTTTCACCACAAATAACTTGATCTGTTCATCATAAATCCAACAGATGATTCCCTTCTTCGCCTCAGCATAGCCTTTAATGTTAATGCTTTTCTTGAACATGGCTGGAACAGCAGGCTTCTTGGTCTTGATAAACCAATGAGCACAGCCTTCCTTCCACCTAGGCTGCTCCTCCCACTCAGTAGTATCATCCATCTCAGCCCTCACATCGGCTTTCTCAACCTCAGGGATCTCGTGCTCGACATTTTCTTCCACAATCTCTCCTTCCTCTATCACATCCTCAACAATAATTTCTGCACCAATCTTTTCAATCTCACTGATTGGCAGAACATCTTCATCAAATAATACATCGTCGCTGAACATGTCATCATCAAGTTCCTTCAGCGCATCGATCACGTCATCATCACCACCAGCCGCTTCGGTAGACTCCCCCTCAGCTGTGGAAGCCCCAAGAGCTTGTGAGGTTCTTGGCAGCTCACCACCTGCACCTTCCGGTGCATTGGGATCATCGTCTCGGTCTTCTCTACGCTTGGTCCTCAGCTCATCTCCTCTACAGCTCATCTCCCCCTGAGATGCCAAGAACTCCTTCAAGGCATCTATTATTTTCCCGTGCTCAGCCAGGAGGGATGCCTGCAGTTGATTTGCTTCCACTAGGCTTTGAATAGTCTTTGACTGCTCAGCTACAATCCGCTCTAGTGAAGCTATCCGTTCCGAGTCAGAACTGGGCGTGTCCGCAGGTGGTACCGTACCCGATACTCCTGCAGTAGTGGTGACCGTAGACTCAACAAATCGTGCTACTACCACCGGTGGAGTACGCGATTGAGGTGGTAGAGACACAATTTCTGGAGCCGACGTCTGGACGACTGTGATCTGTGGAAGGTCAGCCGATGATGTAGCCACTACGGGAACAACCGTAGCGCTTGTACTTGATACCTGCACAGAGGTAGGAACAAGGGACATACCAGACAAGGCAGGTGGAGCAAAACGTGCAAACCTTGAAGTCTCTCCGGCTCCAACACCCATACCTGTCGTTTCCCTTCTTGAGCGCTTTCGCACCAGCTGTACAGCCTCTTCTTCATCAGTTTCCTCATCATCGTCATCAACAATTCTCTTCTGCTTACCCACCGTTCGCTCATGTCTCACCATCATCTGTCTGGCCTCTTCCATCACCTCATCAAAATCTGCTTGTGGACCCGAGACTTGAATGTTCTCATGTGAATCAAATCGGTCCATATCAAACAGCCCTTGCCCGCCGAACATGGCGTCAAGATCAATCTCAGAAGCTGGCACAGCAGCAGATGCAGCAGAAGATACAGCAGTAGATACAGCAGGCGCAGCTGATACAGCCTGGGGTGCTGCCGCCTGTTGTTGTCTTGGGTCCCTAAACTCGTCCCCTGCCGCAGGCACATACTCCGGGTTAATAAGATACCCAAAAAGCGGAGTATGCCTGGGACGCAGCTCAGGCTTGCTTCGTGCGCTGGAAGTGCGACACTGAGCAAAGATACGTTTCGTCACACATTCCACGTATCGAATAGAGCGTCTTTGAGGTAGCGACGGAGCCACATGATTTAAAATCATCTGTAGGAATCGTGGATACATTGTAAACCGCTCACGCGCCACAGCCCTCCTCTGACGATCGATCTCGTAAAAGATCATCTGACTAAAAGAATATCTTTTATTGTAAGTCAGGGCAGTCATAGCAGACTGCATCGTCGCACCCATTCCATCAGTGCCCGCCTTCCGTCCTGACATACAGACTATCATGACATGCATTAGGAAGCGCCACTGATCTAATAAGAATCCTTTCCTTCGCTGTGTATCACCTAAGAGACCTGAATACCCCATCCTTAGGAACGCGCCATCATGAAAAGGAGCAACAAACTCCGTGGGGTCATCTCTTGTTTCTTCTCCAAATTGCAACGCCACCCGTATGTGTTCAGAGGAAAACTGAACAACTTGACCATTAACGGTGGCTTGCATCACCGGGGGCTCAACCCGGCAATCATACTCTACCGTCTGCCAAAAGTCTTCAATATTCGGCAGTGAAATAGGCAGGGTAGTGGTGATAGCGTGAAATATTCTTGAGCGCAGTAGAAAGGTAATAATCTCCCGGTAGTCCTCCACGCCTTTTGCGTCTGGATCTAGAGTGATGAACTGGTTATGAGCTGGAAAGAATAGCCTCTGATCGTCACCGTCATCACCACCAGCTCCTCCAACAGCAGCCATATCTGCACTAAACGAACTAAGTTAGATAACAGTTAAGCAACTCACAAGTTCGCTTTATACCATGAGCGAAGTTGTGATCAAACATGTATAGGCGAACTTAAAGGTGAGGCGAAGTTGGGAACAACTTCGCTTCATCTGTAAGTTCGTCTAATTAAATTTAAGTAAAATGATCAAGGCGAAGTTGATGTTAACTTCGCCTTATCACAACATCGCCTAGGCGAAGATAAGAGTCAGGCGAAATTAAGCTTCAGGCGAAGTTGTGGATAACTTCGCCTCAAGCGAAATTAAGCCCCAGGCGAAGTTGCGGATAACTTCGCCTAAACCCTAACTTCGCCTTCATCTGAATCGGCGACTGTTCAGATTCAAACTGCCAAAACTCCGATGATTTCGCACGATTTGACGATCCAGGAGAGAAGAACACAACATATTAATGTTATTAAGACGAAAAGTTCGTCCATGAACACGTAACACAAGTTTGAAAAAATCGGTTTTGAAGGTCCGACGACCCGAGGTCTCGAACCGGGTAAAAACTTCTATGAATGAACATGTTAGTGATGTATATCGACAACACGTACCCTCAAGTGATAATCGAAACTGGAAGCGAAGATCGAAATCGGAATAGAAAACAAGTTCGCCGGAAAATTCTTAAGTTCGCCGGAAAATTCGGAGCTTAAGTTCGCTGATACTTTGAAAATAATGAAAATCACTGTTTAAAAAACCTTATATAGGGTCAGTGTAGTTCAGGCGAAGTTACGGATAACTTCGCCTAGGCGAAGTTAAGCACAAGTTCGCCTGATTCAACAACTTCGCCCATAATTTCAAAATCAAACCTTTAAGTTTGAACATTTTGCAATTATCATTTTAAACTTCCAAAAAGAGTTAAACAAATATGATCATGTCTAAGTAACCAGTTATAAAATAATACAACTACAAAAATAGGAAAAACTTATAAAAATTTAACAAATAAGGGATCAAATTTCAGTCTAGTCAGGGACACCACGTTTTAGAAAAGATCCTAACAGGAATCATACTAACTACGTGACTGTTACATAGATCCGTGTTTAGCTGTATTATGACATATAGAGACAGGTTGTAAGCAGGTAATATACTTAAGATGGTTTTCATCGTTTCTGTGATACGAGTTAGGTTCAATTAATCCTTAAAATTTAAGTGGGCAACAACTCAGAAATATTGATGCCTCCTATCTATCCTCAAAGCGTATTTGGCTTTCCCCAAGTCACCCCGAATTGACTTCGACCCATAGTGTCTGATTAACTTGTAAGTATTCTATGTCTGGATCCCGTATTCATTCTTACTCCAAGATTGAGAAGTCTCGATATCTTGAACTCTCTAATGTTACAATAACTTCATAAGTACTATTTTTTTTTCTTTCATACTTATAGACTTCAGAGTAATAAATAACTGCAAGTCCCGAATCTGGATCACTGCAGTGTCTTGAAACGCTTTCTTCACGGGAATCAGAACACTTACGGGCTCGTGTATGACTGGGTAATCACTTTTCTGCCTATCATTCGGAAAGATATACATGAAGACACGCAAAACTCTTAAGGAGTTTCCACATAAAATCAAGTAAATTTTAATTTGTATCACATCTACTTTTACGCACCATAAAAAGTTACCATGACATACAATAATTGTCCTAAAGCCTTTTAAGCCTAATAACTTCACCAGTTAAGCACACAAAGTTAGTATATATATCATTTTCCAAGGTTGGATCAATTTTCTGTTAAACATAGCAAAGAACTTCTTACGAAGTATTAGACTTGAAAAGTAATTTCATTTCCCTTAAAAAATATTTTCATTTCAGTCACCCCGATCACGTCAAAGTCTTCAGGTAAACGGCAATCCCGAAGATCCAATGGATCAACTGGACCGACCACATACAAGTATGTGTCCTTCTAACTATGTATGACCGACTAATTTTCAGCGACAGAAAGAAAACACATCATAATCGCCCCGGTCACTTTCAGTCATCTGGTTAATGGCGACCCTCATTCTCTAAGTAGAAACGAGGACCAAAACATATCCGAGGATATGTCCATCAATCTGAGGTAACCGACTAATTTTAAGCAATAGTGATGATGTTTTTTTTTTTTTTTTTTTTTTTTTTAAATAATCACAAAAACATGGTTACTCGGGATTGATCATCCCGTTCAGCTCAATTAGGTTTTGAAATCTGGATTTATCAAACGCTTTTGTAAATAAATCAGCGAAATTTTCCAGCGTATCGACCTTTTCGACCTTGATCAGTTTCTTCTCAGCACAATCCCGTATGAAGTGATGACGAATGTCAATATGTTTAGTTTTACTATGCTTCACGGGATTGTTAATTACTGAGATGGCAGCAGTGTTATCAATTAAAATAGAAGTGAGTAAGAAATTCAGACCATAGTCGCGCAATTGTTGCTGAATCCACAAAACCTGAGAACAGCAGTTGGATGCTGCCATATATTCAGCTTCGCACGTTGAGATTGCAACTGACGTCTGTTTCTTGCACTGCCATGAAACTAATCTTCCTCCGAGAAACTGACAACCTCCTGTTGTCGACTTCCGACTCTGATTGCATCCTCCATAATCAGAATCTGTGTATGCTACCAGTTCTACGTCTCCTCCCTTCGGGTACCACAACCCTAGCTTCGGCTTGCCTTTGAGATACCGCAAAATTCTCTTCACACCCTTCATGTGAGATTCCTTTGGGTTTGCCTGAAAACGAGCACAAAGACAAACAGCAAACATTATATCAGGCCTAGAAGCAGTTAAATACATCAAAGAACCTATTATAGCCCGATACTGAGTTGGGTCCACATCTGCGTCACCGTCAATTTCAGCTCCCAACTTGTGGTTGACGCAAATTGGAGTGTCAAATGGAGAAGAGTCCTCCATCTTGAAACGCTTGAGGACATCATGAACATATTTTGTTTGATGAATGAACATCCCATCCTTCTTTTGATCAACCTGCAATCCTAAAAAGAACGTTAGTTCACCCATAGCACTCATCTCGAATCTTTTCTTCATAACAGCCTCAAATTCCTGACACATGGAGACTCTTGATGCAGCAAATATGATGTCATCCACGTAGACTTGAACTAGCAGGAAGTCACTTCCTTCTCTCTTTACAAACAAAGTACTGTCGATCAAACCCCTTTCAAAACCATTTTCTAGCAAGTAGTCCGATAACGTTGAATACCAGGCACGAGGTGCCTGATGTAATCCATACAGCGCCTTGCTCAACTTGTATACGTGATCAGGAAAGTCTGGGTCAGGAAAACCCGGAGGTTGCTCAACATACACAACCTCATCCACTTTCCCATTGAGGAACGCACTCTTCACGTCCAACTGAAACACTTTCATCTTCTTGAACGCAGCAAACGCCAAAAACAATCGTATCGCTTCCAACCTGGCCACCGGAGCGAACACCTCATTATAGTCTATCCCCTCTTGCTGATTAAATCCTTTAACGACCAGCCTCGCCTTGTTTCTTATAATGATCCCCTTTTCATCTCTCTTGCACTTGAACACCCATTTTGTGCCAATTGCATGCACATTCCTTGGTTTTTCAACCAAAGTCCAGACTTCCATCTTCTCGAATTGAGCCAACTCTTCTTGCATGGCCTCGACCCACGAGCTGTCCTTTAAAGCCATTTGATAATTTTTCGGTTCAATCTGGCTTATAAAGCAGGTATACAGGCATTCATCGATTATTCCTGTCTCCTTAATGCTTGTATAAACACAGGTGTGTTCATTCAAGCTGCTTCTCGTTTGTACACCTGAGGACACATCACCAATCACATTATCTAAAGGGTGATCTTTATGAATTCTCGTGGTCGGAACAGAACCGACATGCAAATTATCTTCCAAATTAGAAGAGATCTCATCAATGGTTGTTTCATGCTGAGAGTGAAAAGGATTGATAAATTCTTCTTCAGTTGAGGCAGTAGGGGTATCAATAGTGTTTGATGAGGAAGGTTGACATTTTTCAATCAGCTGTCTTTGCAATAGATTTTCTTCCTCATCGAGCATCATCTTCGTCGCAGCTCTTTCTTCTTCTTCAGAAATCTCCAAATCCGGTACGTTAAACGACTTAAAAAGCTTAACATAGTCGAAAAGCTCAGCAGGTCCATTGCTTGGTTTTGGCGGTTGGTAACTTGTGATGTCAGTGTTACATACCACCTCCACCTTGCAAGTCGAAGTATTGAAGACACGCCTGTTGGGAGTCCCAACAACATAACCGACTAAGATTCCTTCATCGGCTACTTCTCCAAATTTCGAATTTGTCTTCAAGATCGAACAAGGAGACCCGAATGGTTCAAGACCACACAAGTTGGGCTTCCTTCCATGCATAAGCTCGTAGCAAGTTTTACCAAGTCTCTTAACGGTTAACACTCTATTCAGAACATAGCAGGCTGTAGCGACTGCTTCAGCCCAGAACATCACAGGAAGCTTCGAATCTGCCAGCATAGTCCTGGCTCCTTCAATTAAAGTTCGGTTCTTCCTTTCAGCCACTCCATTCTGTTGCGGAGTATACGGAGCGCTGTATTGATGTTCAATTCCTTTCTGAAGACAGAAGATCTCCATTTCAAAATTCTTGAATTCTGTCCCATTGTCACTTCTGATGAACTTAACTGTTTTACTCATGACGTTCTCAACTTTAGTAATCAAACTCTTCACCATTTGAGCCGTCTCATCTTTCGATTTCAGAAAATATACCCACGAGTATCGCGAGTAGTCATCAGTGATCACCAAGCAGTAAGAAGTTCCTCCTAGACTTTTTACATTCACTGGACCGAAGAGATCCATGTGAAGCAGTTATAGAGTACTGGCAATTGAGTTGACCTTCTTGGTGAGATGGGATTTCTTGTGTTGCTTTCCCTTCTTGCATGCAATACATTTGTCTTCAAAGTTAAAACTTTTCAAGGGAACGCCCATCACAAGCCCATTTTTGACAATGTGGTTCATCTTTCGAAGATGAATGTGCCCCATTCTCCTGTGCCATAGTTCGGATTCTGATTCGCTTGCTTTCGTCAACAAACATGATTCTCCCAAGGCCATTTCAGTAGACCTCATATCCATCACATACGTATTTGTATCACGTGGAGCTGTCATCACTATCCACTCTTCTGGTATCTGAAAACCAGGCTTCAACACGATCGCCTCATTCTTCTTGAAGTGAACAGTATACTCCTTATCACAAATCTGCGACACACTCAGCAGATTGTGCTTCAGCTCTTCCACAAAATTCACATTCTCAAGTGTCATCTTCCCATTGGACACCGTACCTCTCCCAGTAATTCTTCCTCCACTTGCACCAGCAAAACTAACTCTGGCTCCCTGAACAGGTTTTAAGTCGTGCAACAAGTATTTGTTGCCCGTCATGTGCCGGGAACAGCCGCTATCTACAATCCAAAGACTGTGGGCAGCCCTGTTCAACTGTTCCTGCACAATAAAGCAAATGATTAGAATCTAGGGACCCAAGACCAATTGGTCTTGGATCTATACATCCCGTACTTCTGCTTTCCGAAGTTAGCATTTGAATAATTCCTGTCAGTCCTAGTAGGAAATCTCATTGGAGATTGAATGTGAGGCCTTCCAAACCTATGTGTATTGAAAGTATTATATCTTACGGTTTGGTGATTAGCATTGTAAAACTGAGGTTTGTTTCTGTGAAAACCTGAATTAGTTACATTTTGAAACTTTAAAGGGTTTTCATTTTTAACAGTATTACCAGTAGACTTATGCTCAGTTTTAATAGGCCTCCCACCTCTGAATTTCAGCGTCAGAGGACAATCTGCAACAAGATGTCCTACCTTATTACACCGAAAACAACACCTATACTCCATTTTCTTTTCAAATGTTGTTTTGGATGTAGAGGCAGTGTTACCAGCCTTTCGTCTCACATAAGGTGGGACGTACGGGTTGAGTGGAGTACTTTTTTTAGAAGTTTTATCTTTATCTCCACCAGTGGGTAACACTACCTTCTCTTTTGTCTTACCAGATTCGGACAACTTATCCGAATCCGATGAGACCGGAGTCGTAACAGAAATATTTACACTTGAAACAGGCGAACTCGTTTCGCCACTACTAACACTTGAATCTTTACTTGTAACCTTGATAGGAACTGTCTGAGGAACTTCAAAATCAGCAGATTTCTGTACACTAGGGTTAAAAGTGTAATTATGGTTATACGGTGGTGGAACCTCGTGATAACAAATTCCTCCTCTCTTTGTAGAGGTACCTTGATCACTAACAAGGTGATCAAGAATAGCTGAGGAATTTCGGAACTGCTCCAGTTTTCGGTTCAGTTCCACCACTTTCACCTGGTGGTCAGCAATCTGCTTTTCACGTTCAGCAATCAGTTTAGACTTTTCCTCTAAAACCTCATAACTAAGATCAATAACTTCAATTTTCTCAGCAAGTTTAGTTTTTAAGCTTTTAACATCTTTTTCACATGCTTTAATTTTAAATTTGTAACTGTTTTCTCTTGCTTTTGTGTAGTGATGATCTTCTTTAAGAGTTTTAAATTCAGCATCTAAACGAACATACTGATCAGTCATGGTAGCAAGTTGCTCAGACAAATTCTCACAATTAGTACAAATAGATTTAGAACTTACCTCGGAGCGTTGATCATCGTTATCTGCCATGAAAGCTTTTTCCTTACCAGCAGCTTTCTCTTCTCCGGTAGTCTTCTCACGTTCTTCATTCTCAACCTTAACCATATTTGCCTGTTCATTATTTTCATTCAAATGCAGGTTCCAGTTGTATTCACCTGCTTCTCTGGACAGCATGGCATTGACTTCTTTAGTACTTCCAGTGTGCTGTGGGGACCGGTCCTGACCACGCTCAACTCTCTCGTTTCTGCAATCTTTGGCAAAGTGCCCGTTTTGTTGACAGTTATAGCACCTTACCTTGGACTTGTCGAACCCTGGCCTGCAACCAACAAACTTTCTCCCCGTCTTCCTCATGAACTTCTTCACTCGTCTCACTATCATGGCCATCTGCCATTGTAAATCCATCTCCTCCAGATCATCAGCATCGATCTGGTCGTAGTCTTCATCTAGCATCGCCGGATCAACTACCTTTCCTTGAATATAATTTTCATAAGAAGCAATAAATGAAGCATAGAGGCCAAACTGCTCTTCAGCAGATTTGACGCTCATTGGCATCTTTGAGTAATTATTGCTTGCGGAACTTGAAGATCCACCACTCTGGCTTGCTGTCTGTTGAGTACCACTTAATCCACCCGCAACAAAGCAAACATCCCCATTTGAATTTACTGACACATGCCCCTCCTGTGAAGAATTGGCACCCGACTCACTTTTCGAGTAGTAGGCGGCAGAGTCAGTTTTAGAACTTGTATTGGAGTTCACTTTCGCACCATACATGCTTGGATCTTGAACCTGATCCATAGATGTTTCTTTCCTCACCATATTAAGCTCAAAAGTTCTGAGCTTGTTGACAGCGGTTTCAAGATCATAAGTAGAGAAGTCCTTGTCTTCTCTCATTAATACAGTATACATCTCCCATTTTGGTGGGAGAGCATCGAGAAGTTTTTCTACAATCTCTTCTTCTCGGTAGGAAATGGAGTAGTTACTCAATTCAGTCATGAGATGATAATATCGAGTGATAATATCATCAAGAGATTCGTTCTTTAAGTACTTAAAGACTGAAAATTGAGTTTTAAGCAGCTTTATCTTTGAGGCCCGAATGCCTACATTTCCTTCGAATCTGCTCTCAAGAGCTTCCCAAAGCTCTCTAGCCGATGTATACTTTCTGAATGTATGTAGGATCTCTTGCGGAAGAGCCATTGTGATTGCCGCATGAGCCTTGCTTTCGGCTTCGTACATCTTCTTCTCCTCCTCTTCCATTTTACTGTATTTCTTTATTTGGTCTCGACCCTCATACTGCATGACTGGTGGAATATATCCATCTTGGATGCATACCCACATTTTTGCATCCTGGTACTTAACATACTGTATGAACCGATCCTTCCACGCAACAAAGTCGGTTCCTTTTAGCAATCTTGGGGCCTTTGTGGCTGACCCCGCTTCAACTTCCATCTTGACAAGCTCTGAGATGTTGATTGACGACATCCTTCTTGAAGACTAAGAAACCCAAAAAATTCTGAAATGGGCGAAGTTAGAAAAATTTCTTCGAAACAGTATTGTAGGCGAAGTTAAGTATAACTTCGCTTAAGTAAAAACTTCGCTGGATCCTTTGTAAATTCGCGTAAATGGGCGAAGTTGAAAATAACTTCGCTTAGGATAAGCGAACTTAGAAAGTAAGCGAACTTGAAGAGAACTTCGCTGAACGAGGCGAACTTGAGAAGAACTTCGCTGAGTTAGGCGAAGTTGAGGAGGTAGGCGAAGTTATGAATAACTTCGCTTCTCCTTATATCTTCGCTGAAACCCTACGAATCCTGACGGCAACTTCGCCTGATGAACAGCAACTTCGCCTGACGAACTTGAACTTTCTGCAGATCTGAAAAACGGATTTTAACGACGATTTTGACGATTTGAAGGCTTAAACACACTGGTAGGAAGCTAGAATGAGCAAAAACACCACAAACTCGTCCCGGTAACACCCGAAATGGAACGAATTCTACACCCGCGTGAATATCCCGAACCACACAATCGAGCAAAAGCTCTGATACCAATTGTAGGTTTCTGGACGGATCTTACACGAGATATCCCGATATACACAGGTGCGGAATCCCTGTGTAGATCGTTACGGACGTAGAAAGTTAGCTCACGAACACACGTACACACAATACGAACAACCACACGTTATATTGATAACTCAAACCGATATGCTTACAGACACACGTCAATAGACACACACGTAACTGAACTCGATCAACCAAAACCTAAAATGACCAACTACGAAACAGTAACCCGTAGGTTTACTTAAATACACGACAACTTCGCCACAGGCGAAGTTGTCAATAACTTCGCTCGTTGAACAAGTTCGCCTGGGCGAACTTGTCAACAACTTCGCTGTTACACAAACAATTACATAAACAATATTACAGACTCGATTACAGACTTTATACATATGAACTACTGACATCTATGCACCAACACCAAACATCTCAGAAGGAGTGCGTGAGGCGCTTAAAACCTTATTACTCAAAAACATCAATATCTTCGCTTGGACCCCAGAAGACATAACGGGAGTCCCAAGAAGCAAGGCGGAACATGAGTTAAAAGTTAACCCAAGTTTCGTCCCGGTAGTACAAAAGCGAAGAAAGATGGGGCCAGAACAAGCAAAAGCTTGTGATGAGCAGGTCCATCAGCTGATCGACGCAGGTATAATCAGAGAAATTCAATACCAAACTTGGGTAGCAAACCCGGTAATGGTACCCAAGGCGAATGGGCAATGGCGCATGTGTATTGACTTCAAAGATCTAAACAAGGCGTGCCCAAAAGATTGCTACCCTTTGCCAGAAATCGACCTTAAAGTTGACGTGCTGGTACCTTTTCAGTTCAAATGCTTCCTAGACGCTTATAAGGGGTACCACCAAATCCACATGGCATCAAAAGATCAAGACAAGACGGCGTTCAGAACAAACAGCGGAACGTACTGTTATAAAATGATGCCATTCGGCCTCAAAAACGCCGGGTCCACTTACCAAAGGTTGATGGACAAAAAGTTCAAACCCCAAATTTGCCAGAATTTGGAAGTCTACATGGACGATCTCGTCATTAAAAGCAAGACGGAAGGAGCCATGTTAAAAGATATTGAGGAGACCTTCAACACACTAAGGTTAATCAGCATGAAGCTCAACCTAGGAAAATGTTCCTTTGGCATGGAAGAGGGAAAATTCCTAGGAGTAATTGTGACGAATGGTGGCTTCAAAGCCAACGCAGAAAAATTGGAAGCCGTACGAAAAATGCCATCGCCAAAATCAGTCAAGCAAGTGCAAACGCTGAATGGCAGACTAGTTGCACTATACAGATTTTTATCTAGTCATGCAGAGAAATCATTCCCGTTCGTCTCGACCCTGAGAAATTGCCTCAAGAAATCTCAATTCCGATGGACCGACGAAGCGGAAGCGGCGTTCCAAGAAATTAAGTCACGCCTGGAAGTGCTGCCAACACTCACGGCGCCCAAAGCTGGAGAACCATTAATAGTATACTTAGCAGCATCAGAAAAAACAGTCAGCGCAGTCTTGATGGTGGAAAGGAAAGGTATTCAAACACCCATTTATTACATAAGCCGAACTCTGGCGGATGCAGAAACAAAATACTCCACCTTGGAAAAGTTAGTCTTGTCCTTGGTCCAGACAGCGCGACGTTTAAGAAGATATTTCCAGGGCCACCCAATACATGTTCTCACCAACTTTCGCTTGCAAAATGTACTGAGCAAGCCAGAATTGTCTGGGAGGCTTGCTAAATGGGCGATAGAGTTGGGAGAATATGTCATCGAGTACAAACCAAGGCCAGCAATCAAAGGCCAGGTTTTGGCCGATTTCATCGCAGAAATCCCTCAAGAGAAAGAAGAAGAATGCAAAAGAGAGATCGAAGCCCCCATAGATCAGAAACAAGATGAAGTCTGGAAAATGTTCACAGACGGAGCGTCCAACGACGAAGGCGCAGGAGCGGGCCTAAAAATAACCAACCCAGAAGGGCAACATTTTACGTAAGCATTACGCCTAGAATTCAAAAGCACAAACAATGAGGCGGAGTACGAAGCATTGTTGGCAGGGTTGAGAATCGCAAAAAAGCTAGGGGCCCGCCACTTGGAAGCGCACGTGGATTCCATATTAGTGGCAAACCAAATTGAAGGATCATATGATGCAAAGGATGACAAGATGACGTCATACCTGGCGCAAGCTAAGGCGCTAATGGCAACTTTTGCCACATGCAAAGTGAAACACATCAATAGAAGCGAAAACAAACAAGCTGACGCCCTAAGCAAACTTGCATCCGTTGGATTTGAGCACCTTGCAAAAGATGTCCGCGTCGAAGTCCTGGCAACACCTTCAATAATGAACAAAGAAATTCTAGTTTGCTCAAAAACAGAAAACAGTTGGATGACACCAATCATCAATTACCTCGCGAGAGGTATCTTGCCAGAAAAGAAAGCAGATGCGCGGAAGATCCGCCATAAAGCGTTGAATTACACAATTCAAGGAGACATCCTGTATAGACGATCGTACTTGGTTCCACTTCTCAGATGCGTAGACCCACAAGACGCAAGTTATCTGCTCAGAGAAATCCATGAAGGAATATGTGGCATACACGCAGGTCCGAGAATGGTGGTGGCGAAAATCATGAACACAGGATACTATTGGCCATGCATGCACGTTGACGCCGAAAAAGAATTGAGAAAATGCAGCGCCTGTCAACGCCACGCACCTAACACCC
Organism: Bidens hawaiensis; assembly: GCF_021521415.1. Classification (NCBI taxonomy): domain Eukaryota; kingdom Viridiplantae; phylum Streptophyta; class Magnoliopsida; order Asterales; family Asteraceae; genus Bidens; species Bidens hawaiensis. Next base: position 110,161 of record NW_027497349.1, on the reverse strand, counting down.
TGCGGCCAAAAAACGACATGATACCGTTGACAGCTTCTTGTCCATTTCAGAAATGGGCAATTGATATAACCGGATCATTTCCAGAGGCGCCAGGTCGCATCAAATTTCTTATAGTTGCGATCAATTACTTCACAAAGTGGATCAAAGCAAAGCCGGTAGCAACAATCAACGCAACCAGCATCAAGAAATTCATCTGGGAATTTATAATATGTCGCTTTGGACTACCCATGAATTTGGTCAGCGACAACGGAACACAGTTTGCTGACCAACATATCCAAAAATGGTTAAAAGAGCTCAACGTCAAGTAGATGTTTACCTCCGTGGCTCACCCACAAGGGAATGGTGAAGTGGAGCGCGCCAACAGAACGATCGTCGGCGGAATCAAGAAAAGATTGGCAAATCACAAGTCAGGATGGGTTGATCAATTACCTCATGTACTATGGGCAATAAGAACGCATAAAAACACAAGCAATGCAGAAACGACGTTCAGCCTAACCTATGGTATCGAAGCAATGATCCCCGCCAAAGTCGGCGTTCCTTCACCAAGAATCACACTACCGAAAGATAACGATGCTGAAAGGAAGTTAGACCTAATGCTTCTCGAAGAATGACGAGAGTTGGCGGCAATGAGAGAACAAAATTACAAGCGCCAGCTACAAAAGTATTACAACGCCAAAGTAAAAATATGTGAGTTCAATGTCGGAGATTACATTCTTCGCAACAACGAGGCATCAAGAGCACAACCACAGGGCAAACTAGCCCCATCTTGGGAAGGCCCATACCAGATTAAGAAAGTATTAGGAAAAGGCGCCTACACTCTGATGCATCTCGATGGCTCAACGATTCCTAGAACATGGAATGCAGCGCAATTGCGAAAGTGTTATATGTAAATCGATTCCAATTGTAAAAACAGGCCAAGGGTCAAACTTGAATGGAAACGATACTCCGCATTTCACAAAAACAAACTTCATTAATAAAAAAAAAATTTACAAGCGAGCACCTACGCCCACATACAAAAGAAAAAAAGGGCAAAATACAAGCCAGGATGACATAGCCTAATCTACATCGTTGATACTCTTTCCAGAGTCAACGGCAACGCTATCTTCTTGACTACCGGCAGGAGCGGCGGAAGGCCCAGCTTGCAAGGGATCAAGCAAGTTCCTCAACAGCTGCACGCCATTTTCTTCCTTCGCAAACTCAGCAACTTGCAAGAGAATAGGGAACGTAAGGGAGTCATATTCTATCTCGGCGGCAGTATACTCATTGTCCACATCTACGGCGTGAAGAGTGTAGGCTTCAAGCGGAAGGTTCTCACGTATATGCGTAAGGGCTTCTTGGAAACCAGCCTTATGGCCAAGCTGTTGGGAAGCATTGACGAGGACTCCAACACAGTGAGTCAAGTCATTATCGCTAATGATGCAACATAGTCAAGCATTGACGAGGACTCCAACATAGTCCAAATATTCAGAGCAAGTAGCAGGATCCTCAAAGTTAGCGCCGCAGTTAATGGTCCAGCGAGGGCGGAAAATTTGGTTCGCCTCCATGGAATCGCGGGGATCCATATCCACGTCAAGGGCGCCCCCGCTCAAACATTCGCTAAAGCCACGGCTGCTGCTACCTGAGAGTTCAAAAAATTTACCCTGTACCATCGCACCAAGTTTAAAAGGTGGCAACGACACAACCTCATTACCATCAAGAATAAAACCCTTGTCTGGTGAAGACTGTCTTGATTTCAAAAAATCAGCAACAGAAAGGCTTGCTGATTCAAGACTAACCTTGGGCGATTCGTCCACAATCGCCTTCATCGATTGAGTAGACGAGGCTGGTGGTGAGACAACCGGGATTGACCCAGTTGACGCGCGGACAGTCGTCACAATGGTTTCGGCCTCAGACGGGTCAACCACACCCGTCATCATTGGCAAAGTCAGCATATGTACAGCAGGCCTAGCCTCCGACAAGCTGCCAACACTTGTCATCAACGGCAAACTGGCAAAAAGGGCTGCCAGAGGTGAAGTAACGCCAGAAGTGGCGGAAGGAACAGTTGATGAAGAAATCGCCAACAAGCATGCGATAAGCAGACACGATTTTTAGAGACGACTGAAATAAAATAAAAACAAATAGGGATATGTAAAAATCATACCTGGTGACTTTACAAGACTACGCTTGACGAACCCACCGAGACGAGGTTTATTGAAGACGCGGGGCGTCTCTTCATTATCTTCATTAATCACTGGGGTGGGTCCCAAATGGTGTGGAACAGTGAACGCCCCACCTAGTGAAGAGGAGGAATGTCACACCCTCAAAAACAACTAACGGAGTTTTACCGTCAGAGGGTGTGAACTAACAGGATCGGAATCATTAGTTATAATCAAACACCATAAATAAAGTTTTCAAACAACCAAGACATCAAGTCTTAAGTATAAATGCGGAAGCGTAAATTGTAAAGCAAAAAGTTTGCACCACACAGGACGACTTAAAAACCCATGTTATCAAGATAATAATTAAAAGAAGTTTCTAAAGCAATGGTGTTTAGCAAATGCATGTTCCTATACCGCGCGCCTGCCTCGGCTACCTGAGAATAACATACTAAAAGTGTCAACACAGGGTTGGTGAGTTCACAAGTTTATATAAATAAAGTGTTTGCGTTTGCGTTTACGTTTACGTTTTGCGTTTGCGTTTGCGTTACCAGATAGTGTTAAGTCAATTTATATATCAATAGGTAGCTAACCTATCAACAAGTATTACTAAGCGTTCGACACCGAAGCTGACTGTTTATCAATTGCCTTGCCACCATGTCAACCACGACCATGGTAATGTGTTAGCCAAAATTACACCCACTCGACCTACAGTCGAGTTTAGAGTTGGGTGGGGTTTGTCAAACCCAGTAGTACTACTCAACAGTGACTCGCTATTATACAAATATTAACCGGTTCGATGTTATGAAGGACTTTGGTTGGTTTGTTTGCCACTTAGCCTTACAAGTGATATATAAAAACTAAACAAAATCTACAGCGTTGGAGTATGTTACCTCCCCCAAATAAAAGCGTTTAAAAAGAGTAAAAAGGGGACGTGAAACTCACTGTTTGCGAAGATAACCAAAAAGATCCGAGAAAAAGGTGTGCATCACAGAAAATCCTCACTAGTGTTCAAAAACAAAAAACGAGATTTTCTAAGTATTTAAACTACGAGTGAGTCCCTAGACTCGACACATACAACTTATGCATGAGATGCGTTTCGTGTTTCGTTTGTGAAATAAGTGCGACTCGACAAACACGTTGGTGATACGTTACATGTGTGAACAACTACTTACGTGTCAAGTATTAATATTGTATATTACTAGCAATTATCCCCCAAAAGGGCAATTTGGTCAAAACATAGCAAACATCGATCGGTTATGCACTTTTCATGACAATTTAAATAATAAAGCAGCTAAATTATCCATGCAGATTTTCACTCGACAAGATTACTCTTATTAATAAATTCTAACAAATCAAATAAATCACCAAAAATCATCACAGAAGCACACGTGAGTTAGGTTTCTAAACCTATTTTTATTATATTTTTATCATATATGGTTTTATCACAAAGATCAAAACATCACAGCAAACACACAACAATCATTATCATGCGCAACAGAATGTTATTTGTTATTCCTGTTAAATGAAAAATCCAATTAATGCAAGACCAATTCGGTTAGGTTCCTAACTCAATTTATTTTCTTCCAGAAGTGGAACCAACCCATTTGGTCTTGTAGTTTATGAGATATCTTAGTCGTAAAACAGCCTAACTGCAGGTCTCCCAAATCATCCTTGCACAACAGTTTTGTAAAATAATAAAAACAAACTTTTATATGTCCAAAAATTACAAACTCAGACTTTTCAGAAACTAGACTCGACCTAGTATATTATAGAATCAACAATAGCATCAAAACATAACATTAACATCGAGTTACAGTCGTCCAAACACGAATTCAATAATCTGTCCAGCATCAGTTTTCATCAAAACTCAACATACAATTAACCTATGACTAACAATCATGCATGTAAACCCTAGTTCATCAACAAACAACATATTTAGCACCTAGGGTTTATGATTGCAGGTTTAATCATGCAATTAAATCAATGAAATAGACTAGATAGGATATAATTTACCTAGCTAGCACCTTGATTCCGTTAAAGAAACTTGAAAAGAGATTGTATGTGTGTGTGTGTAGGTCACGGCTGCCAAGAGGAAGAGAGGGAGGGGGAAACGATCGTATGTAGGGGGTAGGGGACTAGGGTTAGTTAATATCTGATTATAATTATTATTTGTTACACTTAGCCCCCTTAACTTCTAGTAAATCAATTTCTAGTATAAACAATAGACTTTTGCTTCTTGAATTAATATTTTACATATAAATATCAAGTAACACATAGACTTAGCACATAATTATCAAATAATTATTGTTTTGATATTTGTCGTTTGTTCACCAACGGTTTGAGTCGACTCGTGTGTGTTTCGGTGCAATTCCGAAAGACTACTTGTGTAGTATTGTCATGCGTCATTTAAAACCCTAATTTAAATGTAATGAGATATGCGTTACAGTTCGTGTGATCTTAAGTTTGAATTAACGGGGTTCGGATTAACAGAGTTAACCTGAAATTGACGAGTGTCACATCATTCCCATGTTGAAAGAATTTTCGTCCTGAAAATTTGAGTCAAGTCGCGATGGTTGTCTTAAAAAAAGCAAAAATTTTCAGTTTGTCTTAAGGAAGAAGATGATGATGGACCGGTAGATACGAAACTCGTATCCACAATGGTTCCAGAAGCTGCAGCTGCAGAAAATACATCAGTAGCCACCAAAATTGGTGTGGCACCCGATGCAGACTGCGCAGACGCAGCAACCACGGGCTGTGAACCTGTTGGCGAGGAGAACCAACAGAAGCCTGTGCGGAGGTGGTTGGGGAAGACGCCACGCTGGCACTCACACCGAGTGCTTCAAGCAATGATGCCGAAGAAGGCGCCGGTTCCTCAAAAGGAACATTGGAGATCATGACGACATCGTCATCATCATCCACGGCGTCTCTCGCGGCGGCTTCTATCGGAGACGCAACCGTCTCCCCCAAACGTTAGATCTTCTACCTGAAAAAAGAAAACGATTGGCTCACAACCGTCTCCCCCAAACGTTAGATCTTCTACCTGAAACGGCGCTTCTACTACTGCACTTAGGAAAGCGCACAACGTTAGATCTTCTACCTGAAAAAGAAAACGAGAAGTTGGCAAAATGATCAAATAAAAAGCAAAACAATGAAAACAGTTGAACCTACCACTCTGAAGAGTAACAGAGCTAGGAGGTGGCAGCGGTCGCGATGCAGGTGATCGCCCCATAGGAAGAGGAAACACAAAGTTCCGAGCGGTCCAAGCAAGGATTGGCTCCTCGCGGGGACCTAACTCCCTCCGCCCCAACATTTTGACGCCCTCGGGCGCAGGCTGCAGGAGGAGCATACGGTCGTCAACCTCTGAAAGAAAACCAAGTTAAAACATCGTATAAACAATCCACACTTGGGAGCAAAAATTTAAAATGATGCTAACCTTGACCGCCGTTAAGAATGATAGGCACAAATGCCGCATCATCCCAAATTTGGCTCATGCCGAATAACACCAGCGCGCGTTCCGAATAATGCCGGAGTGGAGAGAGGCTGGCCTTCAAAGTGTTATACCAGTCGGAACCGGTATAAGGAGCCACTTTCGGCTCAGGAAGCTCCTTCACATCCGTAACAAACATCGGATGGGGAACCACGCGCGCAGAGATGTAGAAGAATACACTCTTCCACTCGTGCAAACTCGATGGTGCATCTAAGGCAATAGCCTTGGCACCTGGACAGGTATGCAAGTTGTACCACCCATGGGCGAAACGCCACCGGTAGAAAGCACATAACCGGTCAACCGTCGGTATAATACCGAGACAATGACAGGTATATTCGAAATGGCGAAGACGAGCCATTGCGAACGGATGAATCTGGCTGAGATGCAGCCCAAACACATCCAAAACGTCCACCAGGAACCGGGTAAGGGGCAATCAGAAATTACCCAGAAAGAAGAACTCCCGGTACACGACAATCTTGCTGGTGGGAGCCTCACGAGCTGTCTTGCCGGAGGCAGGCAACTCAGGCTCATACTCAGGGCCGATGTTGTACACCCTGACCACATTGTTGAAGTCACAGGCAGACATACGACAGCCGACGAACTCCATGCTATTATTCTTCTTATTTTTAGAGGATTGAGAGGATTCAGCCATAAAATAAAGAAGGCTTAGAGGAAAGAAAACGGTGAAAATTATGCTTAAACGGTGTAACCTCCCCCTATTTATACTAATCGCAGTTAATGAGGGGAAGGGGGTGCAAAAAGGATATTTGGCACGTGACCCAATCAGGAAACTCCACGATAATAGGGTGACAGAGGATATGTGTTACAGCTGGGCGCGTCACCGGGATCCTCGCCCACTCGCCTGACACAGGCAGAAAGCCTGCAGGGCAGAGCAACCGTCGTCAAACTATCACGTCCAGCAGTCACTTCACTGACTTGCATTTAATTCACCCATCAACGCCAAAACCATATGTTATCCATATAGAAGGAAACAAACAAGATAAGTGTTGGCCAAGAAAGGCTCCGCCAATGGATGATTCAAACTAAATCACCCGCCAAACAAGGCTCCGCCAAGGGATGATTTAACCTAAATCACCCGCCAAACAAGGCTACGCTAAGAGATGATTTAACCTAAATCACCCGCCAAACAAGGCTCCGCCAAGGGATGATTCAAACTAAATCACCCGCCAAACAAGGCTCCGCCAATGGATGATTTAACCTAAATCACCCGCCAAACAAGGCTACGCCAATGGATGATTTAACCTAAATCACTCGCCAAACAAGGCTCCGCCAAGGGATGATTCAAACTAAATCACCCGCCAGGCCAAGGGATGATTTAACCTAAATCACCCGCCAAACAAGGCTACGCCAAGGGATGATTCAACCTAAATCACCCGCCAAACAAGGCTCCGCCAAGGGATAATTCAAACTAAATCACCCGCTAAACAAGGCTCCGCTAAGGGATGATTTAACCTAAATCACCCGCCAAACAAGGCTACGCCAAGGGATGATTTAACCTAAATCACCCGCCAAACAAGGCTCCGCCAAGGGATGATTTAAACTAAATCATCCGCCAAACCAGGTGACTTCAAAAGACGATTTAAACTAAATCACTCGTCAAACCAGGCGATGTCAAGAGACGATTTAAACTAAATCATCCGCCAAACCAGGCGACGTCAAAAGACGATTTAAACTAATTCATCCGCCAAACCAGGCGACGTCAAAAGACGATTTAAACTAAATCACTCGCCAAACCAGGCGATGTCAAGAGACGATTTAAACTAAATCATCCGCCAAACCAGGCGACGTCAAAAGACGATTTAAACTAAATCACTCGCCAAACCAGGCGACGTCAAGAGACGATTTAAACTAAATCATCCGCCAAACCAGGCGACGTCAAAAGACGATTTAAATTAAATCACCCGCCTAAACAGGTGTTGGTGCATAGATGTCAGTAGTTCATATGTCTAATGTCTGTAATCGAGTCTGTAATATTGTTTGTGTATTTGTTTGTTAAAGCGAAGTTGTTGACAAGTTCGCTTAGGCGAACTTGTTAACCAAGCGAAGTTGTTGACAAGTTCGCCTAGGCGAACTTGTTGAACGAGCGAAGTTATGGACAACTTCGCCTGAGGCGAAGTTGTCGTGTATTTATATAGTTTACAGATTACGGTTTTGGAGTTGATCGAGTTGGTTAATTTACGTGTAATTCAGTGAGTCGAGTGACGTGAGGTCGAGAGTCTGTAAGTATCACGGTTTGAGTTATTAATATAACGTGGTTTTGTTCGTATCGTGTTCGTGTGTTTGTGAGCTTGTATTCTACGTCCGTAACGATCTACACAGGGATTCTGCACCTGTGTATATCGGGATATCTCGTGTGATCCGTCCAGGGAACCTACAATTGGTATCAGAGCGTTTGCTCGATTGTGTGGTTCGGGATATTCACGCGGGTGTAGAATTCGTTCCATTTCGGGTATTCACGGGACGAGTTTGTGGTGTTTTTGCTCATTCTAGCCTCCTACCAGTGTGTTTAAGCCTTTAAACCGTAAAAAACGTCGTTAAAATCCGAGTTTCAGATCTGCAGAAAGTTTAAGTTCGTCAGGCGAAGTTGCTGTTCATCAGGCGAAGTTGCCGTCAGGATTCGTAGGGTTTCAGCGAAGATATAAGGAGAAGCGAAGTTATTCACAACTTCGCCTACCTCCTCAACTTCGCTTAACTCAGCGAAGTTCTCATCAAGTTCGCCTAGCTCAGCGAAGTTTTCTTCAAGTTCGCCTACTCTCTAAGTTCGCTTACCCTAAGCGAAGTTATTCTTAACTTCGCCCAGTCACGCGAATTTAAGAAGAATCCAGCGAAGTTATTACTTAAGCGAAGTTATCATTAACTTCTCCTACAGTACTGTTCAGAGGAATTTTTGTTTAACTTCGCCTACTCAGATTTTTTTCGGGTTTCTTAGTCTTCAAGAAGGATGTCGTCGATCAACATTTCGGAGCTTGTAAAGATGGAAGTTGAAGCGGGGTCAGCTACAAAGGCCCCAAGGTTGCTGAAGGGAACCGATTTTGTCGCGTGGAAGGATCGGTTCATACAATACGTTAAGTACCAGGATGCGAAAATGTGGGTATGCATCCAAGATGGATATATTCCACCAATCATGGAGTATGAGGGTCGAGACCAAATCAAGAAATACAGTAAAATGGAAGAGGAGGAGAAAAAGATGTATGAAGACGAGAGCAAGGCTCATGCTGCAATCACAATGGCTCTTCCACAGGAGATCCTCCATACATTCAGAAAGTATACATCAGCTAGAGAGCTTTGGGAAGCTCTTGAGAGCAGATTTGAAGGAAATGTAGGTATTCGGGCTTCAAAGATAAAGTTGCTCAAAACTCAATTTTCAGTCTTTAAGTACTTAAAGAACGAATCTCTGGATGACATTATCACTCGATATTATCATCTAATGACTGAATTGAGTAACTATTCCATTTCATACCGAGAAGAAGAGATTGTGGAAAAACTTCTCGATGCTCTCCCACCAAAATGGGAGATGTATACTGTACTGATGAGGGAAGACAAGGACTTCCCTACTTATGATCTTGAAACTACTGTCAACAAGCTCAGAACTTTTGAGCTTAATATGGTGAGAAAAGAAACATCTATGGATCAGGTTCAAGATCCAGGCATGTACGGTGCTAAAGTAAACTCCAATACAAGTTCAAAGACTGATTCTGCCGCCTACTACTCGAAGGGTGAGTCGGGTGCCAATTCTTCACAGGAGGGGCAAGTGTCAGTAAACTCAAATGGGGATGTTTGCTTTGTTGCGGGTGGATCAAGTGGTACTCAACAGACAGCAAGCAAGATTAGTGGATCTTCAAGTTCCTCAAGCAATAATTTCTCTAAGATGCCAATGAGCGTCAAATCTGCTGAAGAGCAGTTTGGCCTCTATGCTTTATTTATTGCTTCATATGAAAACTATATTCAAGGAAAGGTGGTTGATCCAGCGATGCTAGATGAAGACTATGACCAGATCGATGCTGATGATCTGGAGGAGATGGATTTACAATGGCAGATGGCCATGATAGTGAGGAGAGTAAAGAAGTTTATGAGAAAGACGGGAAGAAAGTTTGTTGGTGGCAGGCCAGGGTTCGACAAGTCTAAGGTGAGGTGCTATAACTGTCAACAAAAAGGGCACTTTGCCAAAGATTGCAGAAACGAGCGAGTTGAACGTGGTCAGGGCCGGTCTACACAGCACACTGGGATTAGTAAAGAAGTCAATGCCATGTTGTCCAGAGAAGCAGGTGAATACAACTGGAACCTGCATTCGAATGAAACTGGTGAGCAGGCAAATATGGCTAAGGTTGAGAATGAAGATAGTGAGAAGATTAACGGAGAAGAGAAAGCTACTGGTAAGGAAAAAGCTTTCATGGCAGATAACAAGGATCAACTCTCCGAGGTAAGTACTAAATCTATTTGTACTAAATGTGAGAATTTGTCTGAGCAACTTGCTACCATAACTGATCAGTATGTTCGTTTAGATGCTGAATTTAAAACTCTTAAAGAAGATCATCACTTTATGAAAGCAAGAGAAAACAGTTACAAAGTTAAAATAAAAGCGTGTGAAAAAGATGTTAAAAGCTTAAAAACAAAACTTGCTGAAAAAATTGAAGTAATTGATCTAAGTTATGAGGTTTTAGAAGAAAAGACTAAACTGATTGCTGAACGAGAAAAACAGATTGCTGACCACCAGGTGAAAGTGGTGGAACTGAACCGAAAACTTGAACAGTTCAGAAATTCCTCAGCTATTCTTGATCACCTTGTTAGTGATCAAGGTAACTCTACAAAGAGGGGAGGAATTGGTTATCACGAGGTTCCACCACCTTATAACCACAATTACACTTTTAACCCTAGTGTTCAGAAATATGTTGATTTTGAAGTTCCTCAGACAGTTCCAATCAAGGTTACGAGTAAAGAACCAAGTGTTAGTAGTGGCGAAACGAGTTCGCCTGTTTCAAGTGTGAAAATTTCTGTTACGAGTCCAGTCTCATCAGATTCGGATAAGTTGTCCGAATCAGGTAAGACAAAAGAGAAGGTAGTGTTACCCACTGGTGGAGAAAAAGATAAAACCTATAAAAAGAGTACTCCACTCAACCCGTACGTCCCACCTTATGTGAGACGAACGGCCGGTAACACTGCCTCGACATCCAAAACAACTTTGAAAAGAAAATGGAGTATAGGTGTTGTTTTAGGTGTAATAAGTTAGGACATCTTGTTGCAGATTGCCCTCTGACGCCGAAATTCAGAGGTGTGAGGCCTATTAAAACTGAGCATAAGCCAAACGGTAATTTTAATACTGCTAAAAATGAAAACCCTTCAAAGTTCCGAAATGTAACTAATTCAGGTTTTCACAAAAACAAACCTCCGTTTAACAATGCTAATAACCAAACCACAAGATATAATACTTTCAATGTACATAGGTTTGGAAGGCCTCACACTCAATTTCCAAGGAGATTTCCTAATAGGACTGACAGGAATTATCCAGATGCTAACTTTGGAAAGCAGAAGTACGGGATGTATAGATCCAAGACCAATTGGTCTTGGGTCCCTAGATTCTAATCCTTTGCTTTATTGTGCAGGAACAGTTGAACAGGGCTGCCCACAGTCTTTGGATTGTAGATAGCGGCTGTTCCCGGCACATGACGGGTAACAAATACTTGTTGCACGACTTAAAACCTGTTCAAGGAGCGAGAGTTAGTTTTGCAGGTGAAAGTGGAGGAAGAATTACTGGAAAAGGAACGGTGTCCAATGGGAAAATAACTCTTGAGAATGTGAACTTTGTAGAAGAGTTGAAGCACAATCTGCTGAGTGTGTCGCAGATTTGTGATAAGGAGTACACTGTTCATTTCACGAAGAATGAGGCGATCGTGTTGAAGCCTGGTTTTCAGATACCAGACGAGTGGATAGTGACGAAAGCTCCACGTGATACAAACACTTATGTGATGGATATGAGGTCTACTGAAATGGCCACGGGAGAATCATGTTTAATGACGAAAGCAAGCGAATCGGAATCTGAATTGTGGCACAGGAGGATGGGGCACATTCATCTTCGGAAGATGAACCACATTGTCAGGAATGGACTTGTGATGGGCGTTCCCTTGAAAAGTTTTAACTTTGAAGACAAATGTATTGCATGCAAGAAGGGAAAGCAACACAAGAAATCCCATCTCACCAAGAAGGTCAACTCTATTGCCAGTACTCTAGAACTGCTTCACATGGATCTCTTCGGTCCAGTGAATGTAAAAAGTCTAGGAGGTACTTCTTACTGCTTGGTGATCACTGATGACTACTCGCGATATTCGTGGGTATATTTTCTGAAATCGAAAGATGAGACGGCTCAAATGGTGAAGAATTTGATTACCAAAGTTGAGAACGTCATGAGTAAAACAGTTAAGTTCATCAGAAGTGACAATGGAACGGAGTTCAAGAATTTTGAAATGGAGATCTTCTGTCTTCAGAAAGGAATTGAACATCAATACAGCGCTCCGTATACTCCACAACAGAATGGAGTGGCTGAAAGGAAGAACCGAACTTTAATTGAAGGGGCCAGAACTATGCTGGCAGATTCGAAGCTTCCTGTGATGTTCTGGGCTGAAGCAGTTGCTACAGCCTGCTATGTTCTGAATAGAGTGTTAACCGTTAAGAGACTTGGTAAAACGTGTTACGAGCTTATGCATGGGAGGAAGCCCAACTTGAGTGGTCTTGAACCATTCGGGTCTCCTTGTTCGATCTTGAAAACAAATTCTAAATTTGGAGAAGTAGCCGATGAAGGAATCTTAGTCGGTTATATTGTTGGTACACCCAACAGACGTGTCTTCAATACTTCGACCTGCAAGGTGGAGGTGGTGTGTAACACTGACATCACAAGTTACCAACCGCCAAAACCAAGCAATGGACCTGCTGAGCTTTTCGACTATGTTAAGCTTTTTAAGTCGTTTAACGTACCGGATTTGGAAATTTCTGCGGAAGAAGAAAGAGCTGCGACGAAGATGATACTTGATGAGGAAGAAAATCTATTGCAAAGACAGTTGATTGATAAATGTCAACCTTCCTCATCAAACACTATCGGTACCCCCTGCTGCCTCTGCTGAAGAAGAATTTATCAATCATTTTCACTCTCAGCATGAAACAACCATTGATGAGATCTCTTCTAATTTGGAAGATAATTTGCATGTCGGTTCTGTTCCGACCATGAGAATTCATAAAGATCACCCTTTGGATAATGTGATTGGTGATGTGTCCTCAGGTGTACAAACGAGAAGTAGCTTGAATGAACACACCTGTGTTTATACAAGCATTAAGGAGACAGGAATAATAAATGAATGCCTGTATACCTGCTTTATAAGCCAGATTGAACCGAAGAATTATCAAATGGCTTTAAAGGACAGCTCGTGGGTCGAAGCCATGCAAGAAGAGTTGGCTCAATTCGAGAAGATGGAAGTTTGGACTTTGGTTGAAAAACCAAAGAATGTGCATGCGATAGGCACAAAATGGGTGTTCAAGTGCAAGAGAGATGATAAGGGGATTATTATAAGAAACAAGGCGAGGCTAGTCGTTAAAGGTTTTAATCAACAAGAGGGGATTGATTATAACGAAGTGTTCGCTCCTGTCGCCAGGTTGGAAGCCATAAGATTGTTTTTAGCGTTTGCTGCTAATGAAAAGATGAAGGTGTTTCAGCTAGATGTGAAGAGTGCGTTTTTGAATGGGAAAGTTGACGAGGTTGTGTATGTTGAGCAACCTCCGGGTTTTCCTGACCCAGACTTTCCAGATCACGTGTACAGGTTGAGCAAGGCGTTGTATGGATTACATCAGGCACCTCGTGCCTGGTATGCAACTTTATCGGATTACTTGCTCGAGAATAGTTTTGAAAGAGGGAAAATTGATAGCACGTTGTTCTTTAAAAGAGATGGAAGCGACTTCCTGCTGGTACAAGTCTACGTGGATGACATTATATTTGCTGCATCAAAAGTCTCCATGTGTCAGGAGTTTGAAGCCGTCATGAAGAAAAGGTTTGAAATGAGTGCTATGGGTGAACTAACTTTCTTTCTATGATTGCAGGTTGATCAGAGGAAGGACGGGATGTTCATTCATCAGACGAAGTATGTTCATGATGTGCTCAAGCGCTTCAAGATGGAGGACAGTTCTCCATATGATACTCCAATCTGCGTCAATCACAAATTGGGTGCTGAAGTAGACGGTGATGCAGATGTGGACCCAACTCAATATCGGGCAATAATAGGTTCTTTAATGTACTTAACTGCATCTAGGCCTGATATAATGTTTGCTGTTTGTCTTTGTGCACGTTTTCAGGCAAATCCAAAAGAATCTCATTTGAAAGGTGCAAAGAGGATACTGCGGTATCTCAAGGGCAAGCCGAAGCTGGGGTTGTGGTACCCAAGAGGAGGAGACTTGGAGCTGGTCGCTTACACAGATTCTGATTATGGAGGGTGCAATCAGAGTCGGAAGTCAACAACAGGAGGATGTCAGTTTCTTGGTGGCAGATTGGTGTCGTGGCAATGCAAGAAGCAGACTTCAGTCGCAATTTCAACCTGTGAGGCAGAATACATGGCAGCATCCAACTGCTGCTCTCAGGTTCTTTGGATTCAACAACAGTTGCGCGACTATGGTCTGAATTTTTTACTTACTCCTATTTGCATTGATAACACAGCTGCTATCTCAGTAACTAACAATCCCGTGAAACATAGTAAAACTAAACACATTGACATACGTCATCATTTCATACGGGATTGTGCTGAGAAGAAACTGATATTGCTTGAAAAGGTGGATACGCTTGATAATTTTGCTGATTTATATACTAAAGCGTTTGACAAATCCAGATTTCAAAACCTTATTGAACTGAATGGGATGATCAATCCCGAGTAACCATGCTTTTCTTGTAATATTTAAAAAAAAAAAAAAAACGTCACTAATCGCTTAAAAATATGTCGGTTACATCAGTTTGAAGGACTTGTCTTCGGATATGTTTTGGTCCTCATGTTCTACTTGTAGATTTTGAGGATAGCCATTAACCAGATTACTGATAGTGACCGGGGCGGTTTATGATGAGTTTTTCATTCTTTCGCTTAAAATTGGTCGATCATACTTAGTTAGAAGGACACATACTAGTATGTGATCGGTCCAGCTGATTCATTGGATCTTCGGGATAACCGTTTACCTGAAGACTTTGTTTTGGTCGGGGCGATAAATGTTAAAATTTTGAAAGAAAGGGAAATGAAATTATTTTTCAAGTCTGTTACTTCGTAAGAAGTTCGTTAGCTATGTTTAACAGAAAATTGATCCAACCTTGGAAAATGATAGATATACTAATTCTGTGTGCTTAACTAGTGAAGTTATTAGGCTTAAAAGGCTGTAGGACAGTCATTGTATGTCATGGTAACTTTTTATGGTGCGTAAAAGTAGATGTGATACAAACTAAATTTACTTGATTTTACGTGGAAACTCCTTAAGAGTTTTGCGTGTCTTCATATATATCTTTCCGAATAATAGGCAGAAAAGCGATTACCCAGTCATACACGAGCCCATGTGTGTTCTGATTCCCGTGAAGATAGCGTCTCAAGACACTGCAGTGATCCAGATTCGGGACTTGCAGTAAATTTCTACTTTGAAGTCTATGTTTGTTAAAAAAAAAAATAATAATAATAATAATAAATATATATTTGGAGTTATTGAAACATTTTAGAGATGACAAAATATCAAGACTTCTCAATTTTAGAGTAAGAAGAAGAACGGGAAACAGATGAAGAGTACTTACAACTTAATCAGACACTATGGGTCGAAGTCAATTCGGGGTGACTTGGGGAAAGCCAAATACGCTTTGAGGATAGATAGGAGACATCAATATTTCTGAGTTGTTGCCCACTTAAATTTTGAGGCTTAATCGAACCTAACTCGTATCACAGAAACGATGAAAACCACTTTAAGTAACACCTGCTTACAACCTGTCTCTATATGTCATAATACAGCTAAACACGGATCTATGTGACAGTCACGTAATTAGTATGATTCCTATTCGGATCTTTTCTAAAACGTGGCAGTA
Organism: Bidens hawaiensis; assembly: GCF_021521415.1. Taxonomy (NCBI): domain Eukaryota; kingdom Viridiplantae; phylum Streptophyta; class Magnoliopsida; order Asterales; family Asteraceae; genus Bidens; species Bidens hawaiensis. Next base: position 94,437 of record NW_027497349.1, on the reverse strand, counting down.
CCTATCGAGACTGAAATTTGATCCCTTATACTTTAAATTTTTTAAGTTTTTGTACTTAGATAGTTTTATGATTTTTTAACTGGTTACTTAGAATTGATCATGTCATTTATTCCTTAAAGGAAAGTTTTAAAGAGTTAATTGAAAAATGTTCAAATTATAAGGTTTGATTTTGTAAATATAGGCGATGTTGTTGAACAGGCGAAGTTGTGGTTAACTTCGCCTAGGCGAAGTTATCCGTAACTTCGCCTGAATAACTCCGCCCATATATAAGGATTATCAACAGTCATTCCTGTTCATTAATCTCAAAATCAGCGAACTTATCCACAGCGAACTTACTGTTTCCGGCGAACTTGTTATTTCAACCGATTACGTGTTATTTATTCCCGATTTTCACACCGATTCAAGGTTCGAAATACCATTATATCACATACTCAATGTTCATTCAAGCGTCTAAATGTTTGTTTCGACTAGTTTCGAACCCTCGGACCATCGGTTTTGAAACCGAGTTTCATAACTTGTGTTTTAACGTGTTAATAAACATACTGATCGTCAACATGTCCTTAAAACTTGTGTTTAAGAGTACTTAATCGTCTAAACTAGCCGGATCATCAACTGCACGTTGTTCCATAATTCCTCACTGTCGCCGTTTCAGATTCAGGCGAAGTTAGGGTTTAGGCGAAGTTATCCGTAACTTCGCCTGGAGCTTAAGTTCGCCTGAGGCGAAGTTATCTGTAACTTCGCCTGAAGCTTAAATTCGCCTGAGGCGATGTTGTGATGAGGCGATGTTAACATTAACTTCGCCTAAGATCATTTTTACTTAATGTTAATTAGACGAACTTAAAGCTGAAGCGAAGTTGTTCCCAACTTCGCCTCAACTTTAACTTAGCCTATACAGAGTTTATCACAACTTCGCTCATGGTAACCAGCGAACTTGTGTTATCCATTAACGATTATCTAACTTGTTTAGTTTGTTGCAGATATGGCTGCGATAGCGGGTGCTGGTGGTGCAGGAGGAGACGATGGTGATAACCAACGTCAATTTTTCCCGGGTCACAATATGTACATTACACTTGACCCGGAGGCGAGCGGCATGGACGATTACCGCGAGATCATAACTTTCCTTCTACGCTCGAGGATTTTTCATGCCATAACAAACACTCTACCGATATCCTTGCCGAATATCGAAGACTTCTAGCAGACGGTCGAATACGACTGTCGTGTTGAGCCCCCGGTCATGCGAGCGACGGTGAACAATCAACAAGTTCAGTTCAATTCTGAACAGATTCGGGTGGCGTTACGCTTCGGTGAAGAGACTAGGGACGACCCAACTGAGTTCGTAGCTCCGTTCCGTGATGGAGCGTTTCTCCGAATGGGCTACTCTGGTCCATTAGGTGATACCCAGAGGAGGAAGGGTTTCCTTCTAGATCAGTGGTGCTTCCTCATGCACGTTATGATAGTTTGCATGTCTGGGAGGAAGGCGGGCACGGATGGTATGGGTGCGACCATGCAGTCTGCAATGACTGCACTGACCTATAACAAACGTTATAGCTTCAGTCAAATGGTCTTCTACGAGATTGACAGGCAAAGAAGGGCGATGTCTCGGGAGCGGTTCATTATGTACCCACGGTTCATCCAGATGATATTGAACCATGTCGCTCCGACTCTACCTCAGAGACGCCCGATAAGATACGTGGAATCTGTGAGCAAACGTATATTTGCTCAATGCCGCACGTCGAGTGCGAGGAGCAACCCTGAACGTCGTCCCAGGCATACTCCACTGTTTGGGTTTTTAATTAACCCAGAGTATGTTCCTGCTGGTGGGGACGAGTTCAGAGATCCACAACCGCGACAGGCAAGAGCAACTCAAGCTGTTCCTGCTCCTGCTGTGCCTGTTGTATCAACTGCTGAGGATATAGATCTTGACGCTGTTTTTGGAGGTCAAGGTTATTTTGATATGGATCAAGTTGAAGTGGTGCAGGTCTCGGCTGCACAGGGTTCGAGTGTGAGTGCTACTAGAGCAGCTACATCGATGGCTGACTCCGATTTGGATGAGATTATGAATGAGGGGAGACGGTTGATGGTGTCTCGAGAGAGAACGATTGGGAAGAGAAAGAGAACGGAAGATGATGAAGAGTCAGAAGAGGAAGAAGATATACATAAGCTGATAAGAAGATCAAGACGGGAAAGGACAGGTGCTGGCATGGGAGCTGGAGAGACTTCAAGGACTGTACGTTTTGCTCCGGCCGCACTGTCTGGTATGTCTATTGTTCCTTCTTCTGTACAGGTTACAAGTACAAGCGTTGCGGATGTTCCCGTGGTGGCTACATCATCTGCTGGCATTCCATCCATCACTGCTCTCCAGACGTCGACTCCGGAGATCGTGTCACTACCACCTCCAACGCTTACTCAGTCGGTGGTAGCTGCACGATTTGTAGAGTCAACGGTCGTTACTGCTGCAGGGTTATCAGGTATGGTACCACCTGCGGTTACGCCTGCTTCTGATGTCTCGCCTTCGCCTATGTCAGACTCAGAGAGAATAACTTCACTAGAGCGGATCGTGGCAGAGCAATCAAAGACTATTCAAAGCCTAGTGGAAGCAAATCAACTACAGTCATCCCTCCTGGTTGAGCATGGGAAAATCATAGATGCCTTGAAGGAGTTCTTGGCATCTCAGGGGGAGATGAGCTGTAAAGGCGACGAGCTCAGAACGAAGAAGAGAAACGACAAAGACGATGATCCCAATGCATCGAAAGATGCAGGTGGTGAGCTGCCAAGAACTTCTCAAGCTCTTGGTACTTCCACAGCTGAGGGGGAGTCTACCGACGCGGCTGGTGGTGATGATGTGGTGTTGGTGGAGGATGACGTGATTGATGCGCTGAAGGAACTTGACGATGACATGTTCAGCGATGATGTGTTGTTTGATGAAGATGTGCTGCCGAGTGATGTGATTGAGAAGATCGGTGAGCAGATTGTGATTGAAGATGGGATAGAAGAGGGGGAGATAGTAGAAGAAGACGTTGAACACGAGATCCCTGATGTTGAGAAAGCCGACATGGATGCTGAGATGGATGAGACTGGGTGGGAGGAGCAGCCTAGGTGGAAGGAAGGCTGTGCTCATTGGTTTATCAAGACCAAGAAGCCTGCTGTTCCAGCCATGTTCAAGAAGAGTTATAACATCAAAGGCTATGCTGAGTCGAAAAAGGGAATTATCTGTTGGATATATGATGAACAGATAAAGTTGTTTGTGGTGAAGCGTTATGATGGTATTCAATACTTCAAAAGAATGTTGAGATCTCTCAATACGTTGCCGGAATGTGAGGTGAAGGATTTGGCCAGGTTGGGCTTGATAAATAGAAGTGACAACAACATGGCAAGAGTGATTGAGAAGATCGTGTGGAAAGAAAGCATAAAAGAAAAGAAGTTTGAATTATTAAAGCCACAGAAGGGAAAGCTCGTGGAGGATACAGAAAGTGGATTGAGAGCAGATGGCAAGCCATGGATGGTGATGAAGTACAAACCGATCCGATGCATCAAGGAGGTTCCAATGAAGACTATGCCTCAAGATGTGTTGAAGAATCTAAAATGGTGGTACGTTGATTGCCAGATTGCTGAAGCCGTGATGGAAGACGAAGATGAACAAGAAGTGCTGAGGGTGTATGATCCGATGCATCTTGTTAACTTATCGAAAGCTGATCTGCAAGTGTTGAATGAAAAGAAGATATTCTATATTCCTGCTTGGAAGGATGAAGCAAGGAAATATCAGCGAGTAGTCACGGTGTGTGTTAGAGAAGGAGTGCACGCTTGAAGATACAGGATTACGAGACAAGAGCTGAAAGATCAAGATATGAAGCTACTGCCAAGGGGGAGTCTGTTGGTGCATAGATGTCAGTAGTTCATATGTCTAATGTCTGTAATCGAGTCTGTAATATTGTTTGTGTATTTGTTTGTTAAAGCGAAGTTGTTGACAAGTTCGCTTAGGCGAACTTGTTAATTTACGTGTAATTCAGTGAGTCGAGTGACGTGAGGTCGAGAGTCTGTAAGTATCACGGTTCGAGTTATTAATATAACGTGGTTTTGTTCGTATCGTGTTCGTGTGTTTGTGAGCTTGTATTCTACGTCCGTAACGATCTACACAGGGATTCAGCACCTGTGTATATCGGGATATCTCGTGTGATCCGTCCAGGGAACCTACAACAGGCATCGTCACGGGATGATTTACGATAACTCACAAGCCAATATAGGCCACGCCACGGGGTAACTTAAAATAAATTAGCCGCAAAACCACGGTTACAATCAATAAAGTCACCCCGACGAATATGTGGGATCATCCACAAAAGAAAACCAAACCAATGACGAAAATCGGTGAACGCACAACCAAAAGCTCATGATAAGTCCACAGCCCCCACTTCTTGAAAGAAAGACGACTGTGAACTAGGGGGACTTATAGAGGTAGGGTATGAAACCCACCATTTGGCTAAGTATAAAACTAGTTACATACGCCAGGCGGAACAATACGCGCCAACATGCTACTAACGCGAGGCGTAGTGCATGACGCCAAGAATGGAAGTCCAAAGTAACTTTCCCTGACACCTCGGGAATAGTAATGAAAAGGTCCCACAAGCATGAGATAAAAAGATGGTAACCCACTTAGGGATAAACACCAAACCAATGGGGATTGGACAACACATAAAGGATGGTACAAACAATACAATCACATTCTTATCAAAAGGCCATGATGCCCACCAACTTCCACCAATCACCACAATCACACGAATGGAGAATATTATTGGTGGAGAACCTGACAAGGTGGTTGGTCACACACTCTCTCTTCCAGCTATAATACCAATGAACCTCCAAATTGTAAAGGATATATACTTTCTCCTTCTATCACTGTCAAATTAGACTATTTCAGACTATCAAGTATTGATTCTCATGCCGGAGGGTGGTTACGAGAGAATCCCCTCCCCCCATTCCTCGTAACGAGCTCACGGTGTTCTGTTTTGCAGGTTACACTTGTCTACGCCAAGAAGGTTTTATAACCCCGTGTAGAATACGTGACCATAACCCTCGGACTAACGTGTTAGACCTTGAGGGGTTGTTTAGTGCTTCTTCAATTAACTAGCCTGTACACATTCACATTGTCATAACCACTAAAAAATTTGGACCACTTTTAGGTTGGTAAAGATTTCTTTTACACATTAACATTTTTGTAATAAAAGAAAAGTATTGTGTATTCACTAGTGATTCAAGTTAACACATGTGGCTGGTGAATAATGATATTCACCAATGAATACATTATAAGAAGGGCATGACATTTTTTGTAATTAATGTAAAACACGGTGTGTTTGTGGGATACAATATATATTCATATGTGAATATATATCGAGCCAAATTCTGACATGGTATGTTTAAACTTAATTAAAAAATCGTGTCATTTTCTTCATTAATAGATCACATTGTTAAAAAATTATTCCGCCTTTTCCAAATGAATCACAAAATTTTAAAGCTTTTCATTTGAATCGACATACACACTCACAAGTGCACACAGACATATATGTGTATGTATATACGCAACTATTTATTCATACCTATTGTCTTGTTTTTGATAAAATATTTTTATTTGAAATGGTCTTTGTTTTTTTCTTATTTCTAGGATTTCGATTTTGGTCCCAGCCGGACTTATTGTGTTATTGACCCACGATAACCCTACAAATATTGATTACAAACTTTTGTAATTAAATGATTGATATTTGCTTACAACCATATATTGTTGGTAAAACTGATATACGTAACATCAACTTTTTGATCATTTTACTGGTAAATTTGTTTTATTTGTACATGTATTATTTAGTTTAAAGCATGTATTATTTAGTTTAAAGTACTACAATAATTTTAAAAGTATTTTTTTTTATGATCAATTTGTTTATAAAGAATATTTTTGCAATTAAATATTACGAGAGCCAAAATGGTGCGGTCTGACATTTTATTAGATATAAATATACAATAGTATGGAGTATGGACGGTGCCTATTCATTTAAAATATGTTTTACTTTTCATTTAATTATGATTTTAAGAGCACAAGACCCCAGTTTATATGTGCACACTCTATTTAATATTATAGTATATATGATAATGATGTAAAATGATGATGTAAAGGTATGTATTCAAGTAATTCTTAAAACTAATGTTATAAATAGCATTTTGTAGTAATAATATGTTTCATTTAAAAAGCTTCTAACAATTCAAATGATCCAGACACCATATGACACATATATATGAGTCATGCAGGTCTACACGACTTATATATTTAGATATCGTGCCACTACTTATATAACTTGTATATTGAAAGAAAATATTAATCAAAATTTATTTTTATTGTTTAGTATAGATCTATATGAATTATTATTATTATTATTTTAGCTAAATTTTTTAACCTTTTTATAGTTTAGTGTAGATCTACATGAATTACCAAACTTTTGTTTAACAACATTAGCTTGATAAAAACAGTTTCACACTTAAAAGGTCACAACACTTACCAACTCTTCTTTATCTAAGTTCGATTCTAGAATATTGATGTTCTGTCTTTTTTTACTTATACACACTTGTGTGTCAGTAAGAAAAACTTTATGGTAAAAACCACCTGGAATTACTAAATTAATGAAATAAACAAAAAAAAATGTAAGAAATTCGAGGTTGAAGTTTGACAAGCTTTGAAACTTAAAGGGTCAAATTTGTATTATAATTATTAAAAAATAGAGAAAGAAAGTTGGAAGAAGGTTTATGGAGATGAGAGAGAGGAGTTGGTTCTTCAAGTCTTTGACCTTTTAACACACAGCATCTTTCTTTCTTTCTTTCTTTCTTTCTTTTTATTATTTCAAGATTCATCTTTTCATTTCAGGGTTTTACAAGCATTAGATTGCCTAATTCAGGGTTTAATACTTTAATGTGTGTAAGAAAGAAAGATAGAAAGAGATGTGTATAGAGAGAGAAAGAGATTCAATTAATTCATCCAACTTGAGTGGTGCATCTTATCATAATCATCAATTCTCCATACCCATATTCAACTTGATTCATTCATCACCAATCACCTTATGTATTGTTCAAAGGTAGTGTGTGTGTGTTCTTACTTGTTTTAAGTTGTATGCAAATATGCAATCAAGCATGGGTTATTATTAATCTTTTTTATTTGGGATTTTGAATAATAAAAGTATAGTGAAAAGGGTCTTAAGGGTAATTGGTTATTTCATCAATGTGCAAGTCAAATTGGTTTTTTTTTTATTTCATTTTGTGTTCTTGATGGTCTTTTCTTGATCATATTGCAGTAAAGATTGAAGAACAAGGTTGTCAATTTGGTTTTCTTATATGGGATTCATCAAAGATGAAAACTTGGTGTTCAAGAAACCAATTTCTTGATTCTTGAATTCAAAGTGTGTGTATTAGTGTGAAAAATGGATAATAATAATAATAACAACAAGGAAGCACCACCAACTGAGGAGTTGTTAAAGAAGATCCATGATTTAGAACAAAGCCATTCTCATCTCAAACAAGAAATTTCAAAATTAAAAATTTCGGACGAAAAGCACAAATCCGACCGGCAGCGGTCTAGTTCGGTATCTCCCCGCCGCCCTCGCCGAAGAAACATGGGCGGTGTTGGTGGGGTATTTGAAGGCGGCCCTATGGCCGCTTTCAAAATGGGTTCAACGTCTTTCCGGCATTCGTCTCCATTGAGGAGAGAAACTCGCAGCATTGATGTCAGTTACAGCAATGATGGCACCAATAACACCTCCACTGCTGGTGGCCGCGCCACTGAGGAGTATGGTGGCGCGGCCACCAGGGACAGTGGTGGTGTTTGTGGGCCGTCAGCTGTGAAGCTGACGGAAACACAGTACTTGAACATATTGCAGTCAATGGGTCAATCCGTGCATATATTTGATCTGCAAGGTCAGATAATATACTGGTGAGTATTATTCGATATCACATAATCATTTTCGAAACACGCATCCAAACACCCCTTAAGATTGATTATGTCAATATGGAATTTTAATTTTTGTGGGTTAATTCAAGAAAATAAAATAAAAAATCGTCATTTTTAACATGTTTAATGATCAAAAGCTGTGTAAGAACCGACAGATTGTGTCGATATGGAATCTTAACTTTTGTAGGTTAATTCAAGAAAAACAAAAAAGGTTATCAATTTTATCATGTTTGATGATCAAAACTATGTAGGAACTGATAGATTGTGTCAATATGGAATCTTGACTTTTATGGGCTAATTCAAGAAATACATAAACAGTTACATTTTTAACATGTTTGATGATCAAAACTATGGATTTACTGATAAATTGTATCAATATGGAATCTTGATATTTGTGGATTAATTCTAGAAAATAAAAAGGCTATCATTGCTAACATGCTTGATTATTAAAAACATTGTGTCATTATGGAATCTTGATTTTTGTGGGTTAAAAAAAGATTCAAGAAAATAAAAAAGGTATCATTTTTAACATGTTTAGGAACCGGTAGATTGTGTCAATATGGACTCTTTTATGGGTTAATTCAAGAAAACAAAAAAAGGTAACATGTTTAGCATCTTTGATGATCAAAACTATGTAGGGACCGATAGATGATGTCAATATTGAATCATTTTATGTGTGTTAATTCAACTATTCAAGGAAACAAAAAAAGGTAACATTTTAACATGTTTTGATGATCAAAACTTATGTAGGAACCGCATGGCTGAAAATCTTTATGGTTACACGGCTGCAGAAGCGCTCACGAAAACGCCCCTTGAGCTTTTAGTAGAACCTAATGACTACCCGTTAGCTGACACTATATTACAACAATCATCAAAGGGTGAACACTGGTCGGGTCAGTTTCCGGTTAGGAATAAAAGAGGGGAAAGGTTTGTTGTTCTTGCAACTCACACGCCATTTCATGATGAAAATGGAAAGTTAATTGGGGTTATATGCGTATCAAGTGATACGCGCCCGTTTGTAGAAATGATGCCCGTTGGGAACATTAGTGCACCAAGAAGGATCGCTTCAGCTAAACTTGGGCTTGATCCTCGACAACCTCTACAAACTGCGATTGCCTCTAAGATTTCAGATTTGGTTAGTATTATGTTAATTTTGACCTGTTTACTTATGATTGTGTATCATACTATAATCAGGCTATGTTTTGTCTATAATGGGTCAGATGGTCATGTCAATAAAAAATGCAAATTTAAAGTATTAGTATATACATAAACAATAAAAAAATTCAGGTCAAACGGGTCGTGGTCATGTCAACGCATGAGTATACGTGTCGTGTTCGGGTTCACATGTCTGACACAATTTTCAGGTTCGTGTTGGGTTGGCCTGCGAACCTGACCTGACAATTTAGCACCCCTTTATATTATACATCAATGAATCTTGATTACTGAATACACAAAAAACAGGCTTCAAAAGTCAGCAACAAAGTCAAATCAAAAATAAAAACCGGCGAGAACATCATGCATCATGATGGCAGGAGTGAAGACGGCCATAATTCCGAAAATGACCAAAACGCCCCCTACCATAATGACGGTTATTCAAGCGGAGCCAGCACCCCAAGGAGTGATATTCCCCAATCACCATTTATAGCCAAGCCATCAACAGATTCCGGTGATGAAAATGAATCTAAACCCGGTATCCACAAGATTCTATCCTCAAAAGCCGAAGCATGGATGGGCAAAAAAGGAATTACATGGCCATGGAAAGGGGAAAGAGAACGGGATTCAAAAACGGGCCGGTTTGGTCTGCATTGGTTGCATAATGATCAAGAACATGACTCGGATCAACAAACGGGCCCATCAAAAGTAGAAAGTCAACCGTGGGAAAATATTAATAGGAACGAGGCTCCGGGTTCATGGTCTTCATTTAACGTGAATAGCACGAGCAGTGCGAGTAGTTGTGGTAGCACAAATGGTAGCGCGATAAATAAAGTTGATATGGATACCGATAGTTTGGATTGCGAAATTTTGTGGGAAGATTTAGTAATTGGAGAACAAATTGGGCAAGGTATTATTTTTAAACACCGAAGGGTATTTTAGTCATTTCACATGTGGTTAGATACTAAAAGCTTTTGATGTTTTTACTAGGTTCGTGTGGGACAGTATATCATGCAATGTGGTATGGCTCGGTACGTTCTTCATTAATGTTGATATTGAAGGGTATTTTAGTCATTTTACAATATGTTCAACCAGATGTCGTGGTTCTCAAATGTTTTGATTGTGTATGCAGGATGTTGCGGTCAAGGTTTTCTCGAGGCAAGAATATTCAAATGACGTGATATTATCGTTCAGACAAGAGGTAGTTAAAAATATTCAAATAATCATGTAAAAAGAAAATGTTGCATATTTGATGAAAATTGTGTGACTAAAAATAATACTTATTTTTCATTTGAAGGTATCTCTCATGAAACGCCTTCGACATCCCAATATTCTACTCTTCATGGGTGCGGTAACTTCACCTCAACGCCTATGCATTGTCACCGAGTTCCTTCCTCGGTAATAAATAGTTTAATGAAGGGAATTTTAGTCATTATCACAAGTCGTTAATGTGCTAAATGTAGTTATGTTATTTTATGTAGAGGAAGTTTGTTTCGGTTACTTCAAAGAAATACGACTAAATTAGATTGGAGACGTCGAGTTCATATGGCAATGGATATAGTAAGTTAAATGTTATTTTTGATCTTCTGTTTGTTTGTTTGTTAAATGTATCTTTTAACAGATTTGCTTTGTGGGGTCCGTTTATGTGTCGTATAGGCTCGAGGCATGAACTATCTTCATCATTGTCACCCGCCCATCATTCATCGTGATTTAAAATCTTCAAATCTTCTTGTTGACAGGAATTGGAATGTGAAGGTTTGTTGTTTTATTTGATTAAATATGAAATTATGAATAATGTTTTTCTTACTTTTTATTTATTTATTTATTGTTTTTTTTTGTTTCAAAAAAACAGGTTGGGGATTTTGGTCTTTCACGTCTCAAGCATGAAACATACCTTACAACAAAGACGGGGAAGGGAACGGTATTGCTTATTTACTTATGCATCCTTCTTGCTTTATTTAAGTTGCCATCATTCAATGGTAGTTTTTACAGTTTATTTATTTATTTATTTTCGGTTTTAGCCGCAATGGATGGCTCCCGAGGTTCTTCGGAATGAACAGGCAGATGAAAAGTAAGCTCTAACTGGGAAACAATCATTTCCGTTTGATAAACGTTTGAGTGCGTTTAAAATTATAAATTGGGTAATAGACAATAATGTTGTTTTGAAATATGTAGGTCTGATATATACAGCTTTGGGGTGGTATTATGGGAACTCACCACCGAGAAGATCCCTTGGGATAGTCTTAACTCGATGCAGGTGCGTGTTCTCTTCCAAGGTTTGACTTTTAAGGTCAACTTTATTTGTTTGACCCGAAAGTCAAAATGTAACCTTCATAATCATAGGGTGGCACAATGGTAAGCATCTGAGAGGACTCAGGCTCAAATCCAGTTTTCACTGGTTGAGTGGGTCCCACTGGTCAGCATGGTATTGGTGGGCCCGTGAGTCAATGGTCAACAGATATAAAGTTTGGCTTTTAAGGTCAAGTTTTGTGGTTTTTTTAATTTGTTTGACTTAAAGGTCAACATGTAACTGTAAAGATTCACCTCTAATAGATGTCTTATGTTCGAAACCAGCTTTCACTAGTTGAATGGGTCCCACTGGTTAGTAGGGTATCGGTGGGGCCCATAAGTCAATGGTCAAACAAAGTGAAGTTAAAGTGTACTTGTATTTGCAGGTAATCGGAGCCGTAGGGTTCATGAATCAACAGCTTGATATACCAAAAGACGTGGATCCGCAATGGGCTTCTCTTATCGAAAGCTGTTGTTGCAGGTTCGTATTTTTAACGCTGAAAGTTGACTTTTTGACTTTAAGTCAAAGTCTTACTAATCCATTTTATTTCAGTGACCCACAATCCCGACCGACATTCCAAGAAATACTAGATAAACTTAGAGAATTGCAAAAGAAGTTCACCTTGCAACTTCAAGCATCGCGTATTGCAGCCACCACCACAACCGCAGCCGCCGCTGAAAACAACTCAAAGGAGTTGTAGAAGATTATATAACTGTTTTTTTTGTCATGAAAAGTGTTTCATGTGGGTTGTGGGGCCATGTATCGGGTTGAGTTGGTTGGGTTTGTTATGTTGATGTGGCAGTGTTGTGCAAAGTTGTTGTCCGATAATTCGGACACTATACGCCATTGTTTTGTGACCCGTAAGGAACACTTTGTATAGAGTATATGAATCACTTACATTGTATTTAAATTGTGAAAAACAAGTTTAAGTAGATTATTTAATTTGCAAATAATAAAATAAAATAGAAACCTTTTTGGTATAAAAAAAAAACAAGCGTGTTCCTTTATGGCTTTATTTCTTGAATTTCTCATTTGAGAACTATTTTGATGATTTGTGCCAGTCAGAGAAATCTAAATGTCTGCTTGGTAATCTATTGAGAAGTAGTATGTAATGTTAGTATGAATTATATTTTGTGTGCCATACTAGAAATCTGGTTATTGGTTAAGGATTAATGGTTGTAAATCATATGAATAAATGTTATTCGAAGGCAGTAATCATACGTGAGTTTTATTGACGAATGAAATCCGGTAAGTAGTTCACGTATGAACAATAATTTACACGTACCCCTGCAATTAGATTTGAGTGTAGACAAAAGTTCTTTCTCAAATACATCGGTACCGAATCGGGCACTTTCGGTACCAATTATGTAACCGCTTTTTGAGATTTTGTGATAGGTAAGGTGCTGGTATTTTACCGATTTTTTACCTTCGATATTGATACTGTATCAAGCATTTTTCGGTTTTGGTACCCATTTTTGACGATTATCGGTATCAGTATTATCGATATTGGCATCGAGCTTAGGGATGAGATCGGTACCGAAAATCACAAATTCTTGGTATCGGTACCGGTACCGAAATATTCTGTTCGGTATCGTACTGGTATGGGTACAGAAGTATCGAAGGTAAACATTCGAGAAATACCGGTACCATACTGATCCCGAAACTCAAAACTTTAGTACCAACGGTATCAAATCGGTACCGAATTTGCTCATCCCTAATCAAGCTTCATCCCTACTCTAACATAACACATGCATTTTTTTACCTTTTTTTTTGGATGAAACAGATTTATATATTACTGTAATAGAAAATCATCAACATTTCTACATTTTACAATATTTATACAATAATTTTCACATAACGGTTGAGACATACTTACTTTTATCTGTGTTTTGACTCACTGTATCGTTGCCACATGCTTACATTTTTCAATGCTTCAATATAGATGTTACTTAAACCGGAGTAGTGAATAGTAACATACATGTAACCGAATTATTAATGTAGGGATGACCAAATTTGGTATCGGTATCGATTGGCATGGGTACTGATTTGGTACCGTCGTTACTTAATCGGCATCAAAGTTTTGAGTTTTCGGTATTTCTCAAATTTTACCTTAAATACCGGTAAAATTTTTTTGTGATTTTCGATACAGGTCGATACCGATTTCATCCAACATGTTATCAAAACTACCCCCACACTGTAGTGAATACCAATATCATAATAAACTGAACCAATAACGTAGTTAAGTTTGATAGAAAACTTGGGGCGTGTTTGGGGGGTGTTTGGCCTAGCTTTTTTAATCAAGCTTATAGCTTTTTTAGCTTTTTTTTATAAAATAAGCTTAACTTTGGCTTAGCTTTTTAAGCTTATGCTTATTAGCTTATATAAGTTCATTTGAAGAAGCTTATTTGAATATGGTTTTTTAGCTTATTTGATAGATGCTTATTTGTTTAAGGGTGTAAATTACTCATTTGTCCTCAAATGGTGGTTGATTAATAATTATTACTCTAACAAATTAAAGAATGTTGGATTTAACAACTTATTAAGACACATAATTAACTTGTAGAATATAAGCTAAACCAATCACTTAAAAATGCTTATCAAATAATAGAAAAAAAAGCTATAAGCTAATTTTATATATAAGCATAAGTTTAGAAATAAAAGCTAGGCCAAACACCCCCTGTAATTGTCCCGATGTAAAAATTACTTATTGATTAAAAACATATTTATATTACATTTTGAATGTTGATACTTAAATTACTTAAAAAATAATAATTTATGAATTACTATGTTAGAAAATCACCAATGTTTCTACATTTTGCAATATATATACAATAACTTCCCCTTAACCCTTGAGACGTACTTACTTTTATCTATGTTTTGACCGACTACAACGTTGTCACATGCTTACATTTTTCAATGCTTCAATATAGATTTTACTCAAACCGGAGTTGTGAATAGTAACGTACATGTAACCGAATCATTAATGTAGGGATGAGCATATTCGGTATTGGTATCGATTGGTTCTGGTACCGGTACCTATTTGGTACGTCATTACCAAATAAGTATCAAAGTTTTGGGTTTTCGGTACCAATACAAAAAAATTGTGATTTTCGGTACAGGTCGGTACCGTTCTCATCCTATATGTTATCAAAAAGTATCCCAAACTATAGTGAATACCGGTATCATAATGAACCGAACAAATACCGACGTTAAATTTGATAGAAAACTTGGGGCGTGTTTGCCATGATTATTTTAATAAAAAAAAAACCCGCACGGCGTTGGTCTTCACCAGTAAACAAACGCCATCCCGGTAAACTAACCGGCAGACGAGCAAAATCCTCTCCGACTGAAAGACATGAATAATAATAATAATAAGCAGCAAAGTTAGGGCTCTTATAAACCTTCAAAAATGGCTTCGATTCGTACCTTCTTCTTTGCAATTCTTCTTCTATTGAACACTTCAGAATCAGCGGGCAGTCAAGCTTACAGAAGAGATCCAGGTCATCCTCAATGGCACCACAGCGCCTTTCAAGATGTTAGAGAAACCGTTCGATCGGATGTCCGTACTATGCTCCATTCTCGCGCTCAGGTAATAACACTAACATCTTATATTATTATTAATTCATTTCGATCAATTGTGCTTCTAATTAATCACAATTACCGGTACTGGTTTATTAGTAGCTTACTTTGATCAGATCATCTATATTCCAATTAAACCTGTTAATAAAAAATAAGTACATTATGTGATTTTATTTTATTTTTTTAAATAACTGAAAGTAGTAGGCTAGGTGTCATTTCTCCTTACTGGTACATGAAACTTAAAACTGTGTTATAGACATTATTATTAGATATAAAGTCGTTAGACGAGTCGTGTTCATGTTTGATACTTGTGTTAAACGTGTCGTCTCTAACCTGCTTATCCAGCCCTAAGTTTATTCACCTAATTTGAAATACTAATCCTGATAGTGAGGGCATTTTTACGTTTCGATTTTGCTGTTAAGTTAAAGTAATTTTACGAGAGCACGTTTCTGAATCCGTATTAAGTATCAGTAGATTAAGAATTAAGATAGCTCTACAGTTTATTTACCTAATTTTAAATGTTAAATTTAATTCTGAGGGGATTTTGGTTACTTGTGTGATGCATTTGATGCAGGTTCCGTTTCAAGTTCCACTTGAAGTTAATGTTGTCCTCATTGGTTTCAGTGGAGATGGAGGTTATAGATACACACTAGATTCACAGAAACTAGAAGAGTTTCTTCGAGTAAGTTTTCCGTCTCACAGGCCTTCATGTTTAGAGACTGGTGAGCCTCTCGATATTGAGCATCACATGGTGTTCAATGCATTTCCTGTAAGAAAACTCTTTTTAAAATTCTATTATTCATTTGTTTTCTCAAAAACTGTTTTGGAGTGTCTGTAAACTTGTCATTATTACAGGCTGCACAACCGGAACTGATAGCACTTGAAAAGGCTCTGAAAGCAGCTATGGTTCCAGCTGGAACCGCTAGAGAGGTGATTGCAATCTTCAGGCTTTAGCTAGTAACTTTTATGGTTGGGTATAAAATTTTGATATTATGTTACCTTTCTTTGTGTGTTACTTTTAGGCTGATTTTGGAAGGGAAGTTCCTGCATTTGATGTGGATGCATCGGTTGTGGAGCCAGAGTTTCAGAAACTTTATTCTTACTTGTTTGACTATGAGAATATGGGATATAATGCTGATGAGGCGGACCGGCCTATGCCAACAGCAATATTTATTGTGAATTTTGATAAGGTATTTTTAACAGTTTACTAGCATCCCTTGTTTTCTATAATCATCCATCGTTTAGTTAGTGACATATAGGCTTATAAACGAACCAAATGAGCACGAACGGAGCATGTTCATGTTCATTCATATAACTTTAACCAAGAAAGGCTTTCTTGTCCGTGTCCATGTCCGTTCATTAAGGAAATAAATATGTTCGTGTATGTTTATGTTCATTTATTAATAGTATAGACGAACATAACTGAACATATATGAACGAATATAACTGGGCTAAAACCAGTTTTTATATAATGTGAAGAACAATGTGCCAGGCTTAAAAAGTTATTAAAACTAAACTAAGTTGTAGTGGGGCAAAAAATTTCAAATAAATATAATAACGAACGAACGAACTTAAACAAACATAAACTAATGAAAATAAATGAACATAACTTAAGGAACATAAACGAACGTAAATGAACTCTCACGAACATAAATGAACAAGCGTGACATGTGTTCGTGTTCGTTCGTTTATTAAATAAAGGAACTTCCTGCCAGACAGTTCACTGAGCGTTAGTTTCATTCACAGGCCTAGTGACATATGTTTCTTTTGTGGTTATTTGTTTTGCAGGTTAGAATGGATCCTAGGAACAAAGATATTGATCTTGATAGTTTAATGTATGCAAAACCGAATCATTTAACCGAAGAAGATATTAAACAACAAGAGGGAGGCTATATATATCGATACCATTATAACGGAGGCGGAGCATCTCAAGTATGGCTTGGATCGGGCAGGTACATCATACGTGTCACTAATTATCTTTATTAGGTGTATTACTACTTGTACTCGTTAAAATTTTAAAATATAAGTTGACTTTAAATGGTGGCAGGTTTGTTGTAAGTGATATCTCAGCGGGGCCGTGCACATATGGAAAGATTGAAACCGAAGAAGGAAGTGTTAGTTCCAAAACCCTTCCACGGTTGCGAAACGCAATGTCTGTTAAAAGCTCGATTTCTGCTAATGATCATTCTACCACGCATGACAACTTTATTGGTCAACTTGCAGCTTTGATTGGCATTACAGTTCAACATGTTATTGCTCCAGATGTCAGGCATGATTAAGATTTGTACAGCTTGTAGTTTTTAATATGAGTTTGTTTTATTTGTTATTAATATCTTGCAATTGTGTACGGTGGATTCAGCTTTGAAACTGTAGATCTTGCAACACGATTGCTTATTCCAATAATTGTGCTACAAAATCATAACCGTTATAATCTCATGGAAAAAGGCCAGAACTACAGTATAGATATCGAAGCCATTGAGTCCGAGGTGACTTTTCTTCTAAAAGGTTTATTTCTTTTTATTTGGGGGCAATATCGTCTTTTTCCAATATATAATATTTCACCTTCATGTTTCAGATTAAGAAGATGGTACACAAAGGAGAAGATGTTGTGATTGTTGGCGGTTCACATTCTTTACATCTTCATGAAAAACTAGCAATCGCGGTTTCAAAAGCTATGCGCGGTCATTCACTTCAAGAAACAAAAAAAGACGGACGTTTTCACGTGCATACAAAGACATATCTTGATGGTGCAATTCTTAAAGAGGTAAGAATTAGGCCTGTAAATGAACCTAAAAAAATACGAAAAGGGTTTGTTCATCTTCGCTTGTTTAACTTAACAGAACAAATGAACGACCATGAACACATAAATGAACGGTTTTTATTGTTCGTGTCCGTTTATGACTTTATGTTCAATCGTTTATGCTGTAAACGGACAGTTCACAACCACAAACAAACACATACGAACATAACCAAACATAAATGAATGAAATAAACAAATACCAGTTTAAAGTAAATGTGAATATCCAAATTAAAGTCTAATAGACCATCATCATTACATCCAACATTTTAAAAGTAAACAAAGGGTTTCAAAAATATGAAAATTATCTCATATTGATATTAATAATACTTAAATTTGACTGAATGTTTAAACGAACAAACATAAAAACACTTTTAAACGAAGGTAAATGAAAGAAAAGACATAAAGGGACATCAATAAACGAACTTAAATGAACATAAATGATTGGTTGATCATATATATTTTACATTATAATTTCTTATAATACAAACACGTATTTATAATATAGGAAATGGAACGATCGGCTGATTTACTAGCCGCTGGTTTACTCGAGGTCTCCCATCCATCCCTTTCTGATAAATATTTTCTCCGTCAGGTTAGTCTAACTTTATCATATGTTTATTATTATTTTAATGCCACACTTATAAACAGGCATTATCTATATTTCATAGCATTGGATGGATGCATCAGATGATGTGAGTGATTCAATTCTAAAGCGTAAACCTATTTGGGGTACTAACGTTAAATCCCGAAAGAAGAAAACTAAAACCGTGCAAAAGAAACAAGGGGACCTACATCGTACATATGGAACACGAGTGGTTCCTGTGTAAGTAATTTAGTTACATGTTGAATTGAATCTTTAGAAGGATAAATAAAGATAAGTTAGAAAACTCTTTTTTTGCAGCTTTGTTCTGTCATTAGCTGATGTGGACCCACACCTTATGATGGATGATGAAAGCCTTTTGTGGACAAGTAACGATGCTGTTATTGTACTTCAACATCAAAGTGAGAAGATACCTTTAAGGTTGGGATATATTATATAATTATATAATGTAACAAATATGATTTTATGTATTTACTGATTTGGCTTTTGTTGTTTAGTTATGTCTCGGAAACCGAGAGAAGGCATGTTTTTCCATCACAAGCGCAACGCCATATAGTGGCAGGATTGGCTTCGGTTGTCGGTGGATTAAGTGCACCTTATGAAAAGGCTTCTCATATTCATGAGAGACCGGTTGTCAATTGGCTATTGGCTGCTGGGTTTCATCCGTTTGGACCATTCTCTAACATTTCTCGGGTCAGTCAACTGCTTCAGGATGTTGCATTGGTAAGACACATATTCTTCGGTTTTTACCCCTCGGCTGTTTTGCCTTTAATGATTATCACAACTATAGGATTTACTAATTTCTGTGACTGCTGACTAGGCATGTAAATGAACCGAACGAACATGACTGGGGCATGTTCATGTTCGTTCGTTTAACTTTAACCGAACAAGCTATCGAAATGAACACATGTTCGTGCTTGTTTATGTTCCATTTATTAGTGATATAAATGAACGGTACACGAACGTAAACGAATGAACAACACTTGAGCTAAAACCAATTAAAAGTAAATGTAAAAGAATAATGTTTTGGACCTAAAAGGTTATTAAAACTAGACTAAACTATAATGAGCCTAACTTAAACTTTCTTGGGGCGATTTGATTTCAACAGAGAAACACAATATATGTGCGTGTAGATTCTGCTCTTCACAGGATCCGAGAGACATCAGAGGTAAAACATGGTCTATTTTTGTTCGTATCATCATCATCATCATCATCATCACCGTCGTCGTCGTTATTTTATTTAATGATCTGTAATAGTCGGTCCAAGCTTTTGCGGGAGAGTATTTGAAAACGCCTCTCGGTGAACCCGTAAAGGGCAAGAAGAATAAAACAACCACCGAGTTATGGATAGAAAAGTTTTACAAAAAAGAGACAAACTTGCCTGAGCCTTTTCCTCATGAACTAGTTGAAAGGCTTGAAACTTATTTGGATGTAAGTTTTCCCTTTAATATTTATTATACATATCAATGTTTTATATCTCATAAATAACATGTCTTTTGTTGAATAAATAACAGGGTCTTGAAGAACAGCTTGTGGATTTATCTTCGCTTCTTTATGATCATCGTCTACAAGATGCAAATGCAAACAGCACTGATATTCTTCAAAGTTCCATTTTAACACAACAGTAAGTTTTGTTTATGTGATTCTAATTTTCTATATATATATATATATTATGTTTGTTTATAATGGTGTTTGTGAATGCAGGTATGTGGAACATGTTTTGGAGATTGAAAAGGAAAAAATGAAATGCTGTGAAATAAAGTTCAAGTCCCCAAAACAAACATCACAAAGTTTTGTATATGCTGGGATTCTGATAGCAGGTGTCTTTGTTTATTTTCTTGTCATTTTCTTTTCAACTCCTGTTAGGTAGGTGATTGTTGAATCGCAACTTTGATTAACGGTCACAGAAGAAAGAAAACACATTTAATACAATTATGTTAGGACATTATAAGATAACAGAGTTACTTTTGTTATTTTCTTAAGTTTTAGTGTTTCTTATGTTAGGATACAAGAAGAAAACAAAATCTATATTGTGATTGCATATCTGCAATGTTGGTAAGTCTTGAATTGTTTATGACAATAGACCGGAGAAAATTACAAAACAGTCTACCCTATAGCCGCGTGATGTATGCCAGTCTACTTATTTTTTCAGTTGCTTTACTAATTTTCTCATGTGAATCTGATAATCCAAAGATAGTGACTCAAGCCAATAGTTTCTTTTCTTTTTTTAATCTAAAGATAAAGGCCATGACACCTGGGATCATTTTGTTAAATGGATCAACCTTCCGTCTAAAGAACAAAACGAGGTGACCTGGCTTACCCACCCGGGAGGAAGTGGAAACTCACGAGTGGGAAAGCCTCACGGCTCAACCAGTCAACTAACAATTGGCATTTTGTCAAGCCAAAAGGTTTCTGTATTGTCCAATTGCAGCATTTAATAAATAAATAAATAAATAAAAAGAGCTTTAGTCGTGTTTCTACTATCACCAACAATTAGTGGAGATAGCATGATCAACAAAAACACCTTAAATTAAATAATTTGTGTGCCATGTCATAAACCAACATGCTTGCCACACATTTCAAATATTCCAGCTACTTCATGTTAAACATGTCAACTCAAGTGTGTCTTATGCTAAGAACATTTGATCCGAGTTATGACTTTATCTGGTCTTAAGTTAATCGTGTTTATATGTTTAAACTTCAATAATTTAGTGAGATGTTCAAAATATACAAGCATGTCATATCACAGTCAGATTTTACATGTTTTTTATACACAAGATTTTGTATGATAAGAGTATGCGTAATGGGGCGACAAATGGTGTGGGTTTTGGGTCACAAGGGGCTACAACACCGCCTTCATAGGCGACAAGGGGAGGGGGTGATTTTTGGGCTACAAATCACTACACGTCTAAAATGAAAATAGTCCTGTTAAAAAACCCCCCGTTTTATAGCCCTCCATTACACAAACCTAATTGGTGTCTAGTAGCGCATAGCCGCATACTGTTGCATTGTAATCAATTTACAGGACAAACTCAAGTACAAGCTTAATCTGAACTAAAATCTTTTTATTTTTAATAAGAGATGCAAAGCAAAAAAATCCAATTAAACATAAATTAGAGTAAATTCAAGCGTACAAATCATACCATTAAACAGTTTATTTTCATAACCAATTAACAATTACAGGTACAACTTTATATACATCTTTCATAACATCCACGTTTATAACTCTTCCATCTATCATCAAACAACAGCTGCAAAACGATAACTCCTCAAAAACAGGCCAGTAACAGCGGTAGATGCACTCTTGTTTAGATTGAGAACAAGCCATAGACAAACACATGGTTCGTCATTCTATAATTGTTTTAAGAAGTGAAGTAGAGTTTATTTCAAGGGAATACAATTTTCACATCACTATTAACCAATTTTTTGAACAACTAGATTGTTTCGCTAAACCAATAACAATTCAAGGGTTGCGACAATCGACCAAAAATAAACAACTAAAGTCTAGACACCATCTGATTAATAAAAATTCCAAGGTTTGAAGAAGAGAGGTGTGATTTGGAGGTCTAATCACATCATCATGGTCAACAACAAAATTAAAGAAGCTACATAAGCAACGAGTCTTTGGTTAGGCCTCAACTTGAGCTAGGGTTTGGAGTGGGTTGCAAAATAAATATCAAACAACAACACCCTCGCCAAGCCATTGCAGAAACCTTAGATTTAATTAAAGCCCGTAATACCCATGTAATTTCATTTATTTCGTTGCAACCAATAAATGTGACCACGCCCCTCCACTGCGAATTTCAACTTAAAAACTCAAAAGAAATTGCTGGGGGCTAAATCACTGTATGTTTAAATACAATAAGAACTGTTTAAAAAAAAATTTGTTCCCTCATTAATAAATAAAAACTGAATTCATTAATGTCAGAATTAGCATGGTAAAACTGTTTAATCTTTGGGAATATACTCATTAATTGGGTAAAAGTGAATTAAAAAGCTAAGATAAAACAATTAACATTGTAATTCCTGGACCTTAAACAAATTAAGGTCTCATAGAGCTGGGATTAGATAGTTTCAACATCATTGCACAAAATAAACTAAAAAAACATTAAAAATTATAAACTAAATATAAAAAGCTCAGATTAAAGATGAACTAGTTGTAATCAAGAACCTCAAACATATTAAGGTCTCAGAGTGAGCTGGGTTGCAAGTTCAATCATCATAGAAATAAAAAAAAATTAAAAAAAAAACATAAAAAGATCAGACTAGCTTTCTAGGCTGCAATATGCATCAAATCAAGCAATTAATCAATTGCCCTCAGAGCCCAGTGCAAACTTCATCATTTCACATAATCATATTAAAAAAAAAAAAAAAAAAAGCATAGCATAGATGGTGAGTTGAAAGTAAAGGAATTCAAAAGCAATACAATTTCAGATAATGGCTTGCAGCTTCTGATGAAATAGCAGTTTCACGAATACATTCGTGAATTAGGGTATATGTAATAGGCCCAACTTCACTGTTCAAGCCCAATCTTTTTCTTTCTGTTTCATTTTTTTTATAGTCTTAACGAATCTTTTAAACTTGCTATTGGTTAAATTCACCGCATCAGCATACATTCGTTTTTCGATTCGAGAAAAAAACCCTCACATAAGGCCAATGCCCGTGAACACTCTCCCTAAGGCATGACAATACGGTGAGATAAAACTCGTTCAATTCAATGATTCAATTAGTGAAAACCAACTACTCGTCTAGTCTCCCATTATCACTCTGGTGCCTCTGTAACTAAATGTTCCCTTACCACTCCACCACTAGCTTATTAGTTTGTAGAAACTTAAAAGTGGGTCTAGAGTGAAAATTGAGAAATAAGTAAGTCGAGCAAATATTTCTAGTTTAAATTGAAGTAAATCGGTTAGTTTGTCGGTTTGAGATTAACTGGTGAGTTTGGCTGGTGTGAGATTTCTTAAAATTTGGTTTATCGGTTCGGTCCATCTTTCGAAATTTGGATATGAGTGTTTACTTTTTCGTAACTTGTGAAATACTGAGTGTCATGGGTGTATTATTAATATGCAGTTTGTTACCTGCTTAATTGTCTCTTTATTGTAATTAAATCATTTATTTTATCAAAACTATATATGAAGTAAAACATACAAGTTGATACTTTGCCCATAATTTCTTTGTCAAACTTATCAACGGACTAAGAATACGTCCTAAATTTTGTAATACATACTTTTGAAGTCCACAATATTACCACGACTTGTAGTTTTGTACCTTTTACTTGAAACATATGTCGAAATGGTTTGATACAGCAAAAAATGACAAACCCATAAATAACACACATAATTTTCTTGATTTATCATACAAAAAACAACCCAAACAGAAAAGTAAAAAGAGAAGAAAACACACATTAGTCAAACATTCGAGTTGATCCCACCCGATTGACATTACTCATTCATAAACATCACGAACATACCTCGTGTAGGCGACATAAGATTTTTAAGTAACTAATTTCCAGCATCTGGACGATTTACAGAATAATATTTGTGATGAGTATCAACTCCTGCGTCCCCTTTGTCATTTTCAGCATTTCCAGCCATTGGATTCTTTGTTGGTACAAACCCACCTTTTCGCCCTAGATCTGATTCCGCTTTAGTGGTACTTGATACTAGCAGTAGGGCTATAAAGATCACGAGCCATGTCTTCTTCAAAGTAATTGCCATGAACTTTACAACACTAAAAAAAATATATAAATTATCATAAAAACGATAATTCTATAGAGGTAACAAAACTAAAGGAAAAAAAAACTATTTGTAGATCGTAAGTTTCGTATGATTGCAAAGTTTACCTTATATATATATACTTGTATATATATATATATATTTTCTTGAAGGAGGTAACTAGTTGAAATATGAATTAAAGGGAGTTGTTTAAATAGGTGAAGATTTCTACTATTGAGTGATGAAATATCGAAATTATATCATAGTTAAAAATAATAATTTGTATTTTCAAAAAATTATAAGTTGACCCAATTGGTTGAACCCATATCATAAAATATTAATTTAAGGAAATAATTAAAAGTTCATAATATTGATAAATAGTAATAAATGATTACATTAAAATTGAATTTATTGAGTAATAAATGATTATATTACCGGTTTAAAAGTGTGTATAATTTTTTTTAACAGTAATCAAATAAAAAATTATCTAGGTAGGGAATGACAAAATAACATCCGGTAGCTGGCCCAACCCAGCTATACATAAGTAACATAACCCTTAAACGTCTCAAAGACATCTCTAATTTTAGGGAAAGCTCACACATCTGAAGGTCCATCGTTGGTAAAAGCTGATATGAACATAATTAGATAAAATTATTACACAATTGGTAACAAAAATAAAGTTTAGACACGCCACTTCGCGTCATTTTTTTAATAATGTTTGGAACTCACGTATATATCTAGGTGTAATGTGTTTTGAGGTGAGATTCAATAGAGAAACCAAGTAGAATTTCCAACATTGTTGTGGAAATTGATATCCAAGCTTTTAGTCAATGCAGTCATAAGTAACTAGAGTCTAGAGGATATAAATCCCTAAAGAAACACGGATCTACTCTCCACTAATGGGTCCTAGATCCGATGAGTCAACATGGTAGGATATGGTTCACTGCCAATACGATATGAACTCAATTACCCAAAGTCCAGTGACGAAGACCTGCAAAACAAACACCGTGAGATCGTTACGGGAAGGACAGGGGGGGTCTTCTCGTAACCACCCCCCGGCGTGAGAATAAGTACAGTTCTTACGAAGATAATGCACTTAAGTAAATAGTGATAGTACAGTGGGAGTGAATGAATACCTCATGATGATCGAGAGGATATTTATAGCCGAAGGGTGTGGGGAAGTAATTGGGCCAGCTGTCCCTTTAGAAGATGCTCTTATAACCGCCTGGACACGTGCCCTCATACGATAGGTTCAGCTTATACGTTGCATGTGCATGCATAACAACTTAGACACGCGTCCCTCTGATATTGGTTAAAGGGTAATATTAGCCATGTGCATGGTTGTAACGACCTTGCTAGGTGTCACTAGCTGATTGGCCGAGGGATCACGTATTGCCCAAGAAAGCATCTTGGCAAATCTTCTAGAAGATAATTAGTTATTGACAACTGTTCCGGGGAATTACCTCATGATCATTTACGCAGAAGGGTATTCCTTCTTGCGGATGACTTTTGAGGGTGCCAGGATGCTTCCGCATGAGCCATGAGGGTGTTTCTTCCTCAGATGATTTATGCGGATGGTTCATATGTCCCGCGGGTGCCTTATGAGGGACATCTGGTTAACCCGCGGGTAGCACTTAAGGGTATTTGGGTCTTTTTGGTACCCTACCTCTATAAGTCCCCCCAGTCCAGTGTTTCTTCCGTGTGAAGTATTTTATGCGGGTGAAGTTCTGGACTTAATGTGAATTTGGGGATTTTTAACTTTGCAAGTTGCCGAGAAATATATTTTGTTGCTTGTGGGTAATCATGAAAAAAGGACAAGTTAACCACTCGCAAGCGCGTGTGCAGGTGACAGGACGTTTATGACGGCTGTCAGTGTACCCGACTGTACAACTTTCCCCCTTTTTCGAATTTCCCGTGTGACGTGGCGATTGTCTACTGGGCGGTTTTTTCTCTCTCCACTGTTCGCATCCCATCGCATTAATTGTGATGAGTATAAATAGGGGAAGTTAACTTCTTTTTGAAGTTTTATCGCCTTTGAATTCTGAATACTAACTTGCTTTCTTTCTCTGAAACTTTCGATCTTTCCCTTGAAATAACCCAATATTTCACCAAGTGTTTCCTGTAATGGCAACTGTTCAATCTAAAGTTGATGAGATAGAAGTCCACTGGGATCAGGACGAGTACTAAAAACTTATCACG
Organism: Bidens hawaiensis; assembly: GCF_021521415.1. Taxonomy (NCBI): domain Eukaryota; kingdom Viridiplantae; phylum Streptophyta; class Magnoliopsida; order Asterales; family Asteraceae; genus Bidens; species Bidens hawaiensis. The sequence continues at coordinate 68,127 of NW_027497349.1, read as the reverse complement.
ACCTATGGTATTCCGCCGGAATGGGAACCAGAGTTCCCGTCTGCCGGTTCTATTGCCAGTTTCCCACCCCCTGGGAAGATGGCTTTGTATGCCGACTACTTTGATCGTGGGAACTTTCGCCTCCCCATCACAAAGTTTTTTATGCGGGTGATTAAGGCATTCGGGATTCACTTGTCTCAACTTCACCCTCGTGCTGTCATGCGAATTCGTCACTTCGAGTTCGTATGTATGGCACATGAGATAGTACCCCGGTTGGACCGGTTCGTTGTATTCTACAACATGGCTAGCCGGAATGGATGGTTTACTTGCCATAGTTTGCCTGACAGAGTTATCGGCAACGTGATTGAGGAGACTTCCAAGGATTGGAAGAAAAAGTTCTCTTGGATCTCTGAGGATGTGGTGCCAGAGACCATGGTTCGTCGTGCTGTTAATGACGCTCTTATTGATACTACTCCGGCTGCCCATGAGAAGCGCGACTGGTTCCACAAGCTGACTTCTTCACCAACCTCGATGCGGGCACTTCCTGAGGAAGCCCTTGTATGGGCGGGCATGAGCCAGCTATGGCCGTCTCCATACCTGGAACTTGTTTTCATTGAACTAGACGGCCGTAATTTCTACTACTCTGTTCTTTATCTTGTCTTTTGAGGTTCTATTATTGATGTCTGCGTTTGTTTTCAGGTCTTGGATCGATGTTGAATGCCCTAGATGACGGCAAGGGCTGCGTGGGTAGGAATATCCGCGACGCGAAGGATACGTCTGTCCTTGAAAAGACTGCAAAGTACTTTCTCTTTCCAGTCAAAGTGCGTGCTGAACCAATTGTCTCGGAGGCTATCTTCGAATCAGGTGCGTATATCCTGAACCCTCCGCCTCTTAACATGCTGACCTCCGACGGGACAATCGTCATTTTAAGTGACGATTATGCCATCCTTGAGGGGGAAAGCTCAGATGATGCTTCTGAAATTTCATATGTCTCACATTTGCTAGCAGAACTTTACCGGAAGAGATCTTTCCACGTTTCCCAGGCGAGTGACGCAGGCACCAGTTCTGCGGACGCCGGGCCGAAGACGAAGAAGCGACGGACACATCATCCGAGGAAGCCACCATCGCCTAGCCTTGCGGAGCGTCTGGGGACGGTGACTGGTGAGCTCTTGCTTGTTAACTTTTATTGTTTTTTGAAAATGAGATCTAACTATGATTTTCTTATGCAGATCCGTCCATTGCTGAAGATCATGTGGCCGGTAGGCTACCAACGCCAACGCCCCACGTTGAGAAATAAATATCTCCTCCACCGGAGAAGGAGACGGATAAAACTACCACCCCTCCTACTGAAACAACTGTAGAAGGGTCCAGTGTTCAACCGGTGACGAATGAATCTCTGGATTATCTTTTCCAAGGTGGAGGGGCCACTGGTTCTCAAAACGATAATCCTGAAGTTACCGGAGAGGGCTTCATGATTCATGAATCTCCTCCGCGACCTCCTTCTCCATTTTATACTACCTCTTCGCCTTTCACCACAGGTGGGGAAGGTAATTTTTTATTTGGACGATCTGTCCATGAGGCCGGAGGGGGTTCCTCACAAGGTGCTCCGCAACAATCGTTTGCGGCTCCTACCCGCCTTGAAACTTCAGGCTCCCAATACTTTAGGAATGTCGTTTTGGGAACCAATTTTGACTTGTTTGTCCCTCCTTGGGATATTGTCAATGGGTCTCGGATGTCTCATCCCGAGACTTGCATGAGTTTTGTGAAACACTGCATGCCACCCGCCGAAATTTCGTACCAGCAAACTCGCTCCCGCCAAGACCTTCACACCGATTTATCCGTTTCTTTGACTAACAGCTTAGCTTGTTGTCAACAAATCTTACGGGAGTGGCATACGATGGGTGGGAAGCTGGGTGCGGCTTCCGAAGCTGTTAAGGCTGCGGAGAAGGATGCTGCAGTACAGCGCCAAGCAGCGAGTGCAGCTAGGTGGAAGCAAATCGACGCCGAGGCTGCACTCAAACAGGAGAAAGAACGAAGTGCTGCTGCTGCTCAGGGTTGGAAGGAAGCCTACGAGAGGTCTAATGCCACTCTTGAGACTGCCCAGGCTGAAACTCAAAGGAAGAAGGACGATTTGGCGAAGGCACAGGATGAAGTGTCTCGCCAAGGCGTCCAGATCCAAGAGCTCGAGGCTAAATTGAAGTTGCAGAAAGATCATTCCGAGTTGAAAGATAAAACTGCTGCGGAGATGCAGTCTGCGTACGATTCTTTACTGCAGTCTTGTACTGAAGCAGAGGCCCACGCTGCCAACGAATTACAAGAGCTTCGTGACCGAGCGGAGCGTGCTGAACGAGAAAGGCAGTATTTCCTCAACCGTGGCCTTGACTCTGTAAGAGTTTCTCATATGTTATTTTATCTGTGCACTTCAAGTTTTGTGTGCTAATATGTCCCTTATGTTTTGTTGTTAGGTCATCCGTTATGTCAAGAAGAGCACGGAGCTTACTGACTGCTTCGTGAATCTGACAACTGCTTCGGAAGGAGTTGGTCGTGTGGAAGGCTTCAATGAAGGGATGACATTTTCCCAAGCTGGAAAATCTTTTGAGAGCCATCTGCTTCATGGCCTTGATGTGAAACAGGAGCTTGGCATGCGGGTCAAGGAGTATGATAACCTGGTCTTCCCGCTACAAAATATGCTTCCAGAGTTCGCCTTAGCTGAAGATGGCGTGAAGCAGTTGCGGGTCTACATAGATGATGAATCTGAGGATGACGAATTTGGTGATGACAAGTCTAAGGATGCTTCCCAAAATGCTCCGGAAGGCACCTCGGCCCCTAATCCGTAGGATAGATGTAGGAGCTAGGACTTGTAATTTTTTTCCATATTTTTGTAATCATCATTTTTGAATATTAATGGAAAGAACTTTATGTTCAGTAAACACTGTTCTTGTTTATGAGAGAATATTTTGTGAGATATTTTTGAATTTTGAATATTGGTGCAAGTTGGATAGTATTGGTGACATGGCGGAGAGAGAATTTTAAGCGGTGGCTGAGAAGATGTGTAAAACGCCTTTATACAGCATGTCACGCTTTTTCGAATGTCCCGCCTGACGTGTCAATCATCCCTTGGTCCGCATTTTCTCTTTCCTCTGTCAGTCAGATGGTCGCATTAATTGCGATGGGTATAAATAAGCCTTTGATGTCTCCAATCCATTCTTATCACTTTCATACTTTTTCTTTCAATCATATTAGAGAATTCTCTCTCGATCGTATCGCGTTCAGATTTTTTCCTTTGATCATATGGCAGGTCAAAAGAAAAACCCCCCCGCTATTCATGAAGTCGGGTGCGACATTAAAGACAAGGATTTCCAAGATGTTAAAAATGTATACGGGTTTCTATCGGAATGGGAAGTCGAACGCACGTCGAAAGGGGCATTGGCGACAGCGCCTTCGGCAAAGAAGATTGACGTCTATCTTGATCATTTTACTACGGGTAACTTCCGGTTACCCGTAACGAAGTTTGTTAGGTCTGTTCTGAGAGCCTATGGGCTTCACTTATCCCAAATTCACCCGTTTGGGATGCTAAGAATTCGACACTTCGAATTCTGTTGCCAATCACATAACTATGACCCATCGGTCAATATGTTTGCCATTTTTTATAAAATGACGTATCGTGACGGATGGTATGGTTTCGCCACCACCGGGAAAGGTCTGATTGGCTTCGAATGGCTCCGAAGCATCCACGTGTGGAAATCCAAGTTTTTTTGGATTCGAGAGGACGTCATTCCATTTACAATGGCCCGACGGAAACCGGAAGACGCGGCCCCCGAGATCCCGGGTCATTGAGTATGAGGGTCATAAGTGGTTTGACACTTTGACCCAAACACCAACACCCATGCGCCCTATTCACGAAGGGGTGATGGTTTATGCGAAGATGAGTCGGTTGTGGCCGTTTCCTACTTTGGAGCCCTACTATGAAAGCTCTGACGGAGGTAATTTCTTACTTGTAACAATCCGGATTTTTCCATTTTCTTCTTACTTTAACATTCGCCGACTGCAGGTGAAGGTACAATTTTTTCTACTCTGCTGGATAAGGTGGGGGGGGGCATGATGGTACGCCGCCCCATTACACGGCATGGCGTGCCATTTTTGGAGCGCAGGCGGAGTAACTTTCTTTTTCCACCACACTTACTCCGGAGCCTGTTTCCTCCGAGGCAATGTATGCTCAAGGTGAGGAGTTTGTTACAAAGTGTGAAGGTATTCTTCAACCTCGACCTATAACTGTCGCTACTTCGAGCGGAGTGATAGTACTTATTTCGTCAAGCAAAGAGTCGTCACTCTGCGAAGGAGGGTTATCAATTGGTGCCACTAACCCATCGCATTCGACTGTAGGTTTGACCCGTAAGCAAGATTCGAAGGCCACCACCGATCCATCAACAGGTGAGGAAGGTGGTCCTCAATCCGTTGAGGGTGAACCTCAGGTCACGTAAACGGCTGCTTCAAAGGCTGCTGGCAAGCGGAAAGCACAGCCTTCTGATTTCGCGCCTCTCAAGAAGAAGAAGAAGAATAAGGAGAAGACCAAGTTCCTAGACTTGGGGGCTCGCATTCAAGAACTTTCTGCCCAAGATACTTCTAAGGGTAATGATTAACTGTTCTGAACTCTCATGATTATACTTGGACTTACTGCTTCTTGGTGGCTTTAAAAGTTTTACTTTGGAAATTTTTCAGGTTTCAAGAGTTCAATTGCTGCACAACTTCCGACTCCACCAACCTCACCATTAAACACTGTTCAAGATTCGATCAATTTGTCGGATACTTCTCCTATTAGGGAGAAAGAGTTTGCTGAGTCCGATCATCTCCGCACATCTCCACCCCATCACGAACATCTTTTCTGAAATCAGGGTGGGGTCAGCGTGTTTAAGTATGGGGGCAGACTTCCTCCTCTCATGTGGAGGAAGATATTGCTCCGCATAATCCCAATTGGTCGCTACGATGGAATTCAGTATTGAGTGACCCGGACGTTTGTCATGAATATCTTCAAGAAAGTCTCCCTCCCGCCGAGAGGGAACGACAACGTCGCCGCATCCGCCAGGAACTATTAGACTCAAACTCCTATCATATGGCGAATACTGTTTCCACCAACCAAGAGATACGCCGGGATTGGTTGGCTATGAATGGGGAGCTAGATGAAACCGAGCTTAAGTTGCTTGACGCCAAAAAAAGAAGCTCTTAAGGCGTTAACTGAGGCTCGGGAGAGTCATCGAGCTATAAAAGCTGAGAAAGCCAACCGCCTTGTCGTTGAGGAAGCCAAGGTTGTTCTCTAGAAGCAGCTGGATGAACAAGCTGAGCTAATAAAGACCCTTCAGGCTGACTCAGCAGCCAAGGACAAACGCTTATCCGACCTTAACGCCAAGAATCGGGACCAAGCTCTGGAATGTGCTGGTCATAAGATGGATCTTATCCGGGCTAAGGCGGATAAGAAGTGGCTTTTGACAAGGGAAATTGTGACATCTGCCCCATCCGACCCGACCCAGATACCCGTTTCTCTGACCCGATCTCTTTCTTTTATGATTTTATTTATACTTATATTTTACTTTTAATAATAATATTATATTTTCCTTCCCGCCTCTTTCTCTCTCTTTTCCTTTCCGCCGTCCCGTCCCTCTTCTTCTCTCTTTCCGCCTTCTTTTCCCTCTTGTCGCCGTCCCGCCCTTAAACCTTGAACCCTGTCCTTTGTTCCTTCCCGCCTAAGGTTGTCTGCGCAGCTCCACGCGCCAGACTCCTTACAAGGAAGCCTGCGTGAAGACCACCTGTTACTGCGATACGCGAGACGAACTGTCCCCGCAGCACGCTAAGGATTTTAGTTCCCGCGGCGCGCTATGGATACTGTTCTTCCCGCGACACGCTAAGGAATATAGTTCTTCTCGCGACGCGCTTAGAATTGAAGTTCTTCCCGCGGCGCGCTTAGAAATGTAATTCTTCCCGCGACGCGTTAAGGTTGGTTCTGTCTGCCTTCGCGCTCGCGCACTTTTGCCTTCGCGCTCGATGCCTTCTCGCGCTTAACCCTAGAGTCTTTTCTCCTGTTTAATCTAGCCGTTTGCTTTTGTGTTGTCTTATCTTCTGTGCTGTTGACCTGACCTGTTTAATGTCTGAAAAGTTACTTTCGGCGCAGCATGCGCACCAACCCCATTGGTTGGCAGAAAAAGTGACTGACATTATCTTTTGAGATCTGCTTTTCCATGCTTAACCAGTACCTTTATCTGACCCTCCCATGCCTGTTTACTGTTACCTGTCAGCTTTTCCTTTGTCCCCTGCAGCTGCCATATCTTTTGATATCTTTTGCTTTTGGATTCTTATGCTTTTTGATATCTTTTGCTTGATCCTGTTGGAGATCTTTTCCCCTTTTCTAGGGATTGTGTTCCCTAGGGTTTCCCTATAAATAATAATGCTATTTTCTTAACACTACACACACAAACACTTAATTTAACCTCCTCCTTGCTCTCTCTGCCTTCGTCCTCTCTCCTGTTCTGCCCTGTTTTCCGGTAATCTATAATATATAATAATTTGTTTAAGTTACTTATTAATTATGCTAACTTATAATCAAGACTTAAATCAAATCTTTAAAACAATAATCTTATTTATAGGTTAACTTGTGCTTGTTTAAAGTTGGTTCTTGCTTTATCTTACACCGCATCGTTTATCAAGTGAGTAATCTCGTATCTAATCCCTTTTTATTTTTAATGTTTTGGGGTGTTCATGTGTTCGTACAAACTCGAGTCTTAAACTTGTTTATGAACTTTAGTCGCGCAGTATCCCATGTGTTGAGGACGTTTACTTGGCTGTTTATTTGTATGTGTGTATCATTAACCGCTTTGTTCGGCCTATTCCGAAGTTTTCATGGATCCATTAGATGAACACGGGAGGCCTATCGTTTACGGTTTTCTTTGTTTACACTTGCACGGATGTTTTCTTGTTTTTGTGCTCATTTGGGAGCACGGATTGAACTATGAACTATGATCTATTTAGGCTTGATCACAATCTGATTACACCCTTGTTAAACACCAGACATACACGTGTTGCGCGCAGATTTATTGTTATCTATGTATTAACTATTAAACTTGATTTCTCACCAACACGCAAGTGTTTGACGTTTATTTTAACACATGTTCAGGTTTGCTGTAGCTGTTTTGGAGCTTAAGGACACGTAGGAAGTTTTCTTTATTTTGGACCTAGATTAAAATGTATCAAGACAAGTTATTGCTGTTCGAATATAATGATTTATAATATATTGATTTATGATGTTTTATGTTATCTTGTGTTTACTCTGCGCGTGCGCGAATGAATGTATTTATTAAATATTGACACCCAATAGTGTCACGAGTAATGAAACAATATGTGGCGCCCCGATGTATAATCCGCCTTTGGTCGGGGTGTTACAGAAATTCCCAAGGTATCAAATCTTTTTGTTAGTACGACCAATTCGGACTTGTATTTGCTTATGTTTGTTTATATGTCTTAATAGGTTATCACTGATGTTCGGAACAGTGACGACCTTGGGAATTGCGTTGCAGTGCTCCTCCGTACTTCCAAGCAAACAGGCCGACATATGGGCTTTGAAGAAGGTTACAAATTTGCTTCTGAAGGCCGGCTTCCGAAGGAGCATGTCCTGGCTGGCAAGGACACTGCTTTCATTCTCGTTGAAAAGTCCAAAGCTTTTGATACTTTGAAGTTTTCCCTTTCCGATCACATATCAGATCTTGCGGATAAGGAAGATGCGATGGAGCAATTGAAAGATCTGTTGGATCTTGACGAGGAAGAGGAGGAAGAAGGAAATAATACCGCGGAGGACGAATATGTCGCCCCGTAAATATATATGTATCTTTTTGTAAATATTTTCTTTGTTTGTAATCTCTTTTGACTATTAATAAGAAGTCTTGTTTTCTTCCGGTGCACTTTGTCTTATGTACTATAATATAAGTGTCTGTTCGGAACTTCGTTTTTGTCAATAAAAGATTATAAATTGTCAAATTGACATGAAACTAGCACAAGATTTTTCATAAATTGGGCATAAGCCTACTCACAATAAAGGAAATTACATAACTTGCTAGTCTATGTGGGCACGCAGGCCAAAATAAAAGAGTAAATAAGACTGCTACATGTAGCATTTCTTTAACTATGTTGCGTTCCAAGTTCGAGGGATTTCAGTTCCGTCCAACTTTTCCAACTTGTAGGCACCTTTAGATAACACTTGCTTTATTTTATAAGGTCCTTCCCAAGTTAGGGCCAACTTGCCCGGAGGCTCCTGACCGGAAGCCTCGTTATTGCGGAAGACAAAATCTCCCGAATTGAATTCGCATGTCTGGACCCGCGAGTTGTAATACTTTTGAAGCTGTCGCTTATAATTGTGCTTGCGGATCAATGCTAATTCTCTTCTTTCTTCAAATAAATCAAGATTCATCCTGAGTTCGTGATCATTATCATCAATTAACAGAACCCTCGCGGATGGAATCCCGATTTCTGCCGGGATCATGGCTTCGGTGCCATAGGTTAGACTGAACGGCGTCTCCGAATTACTAGAGTTCTTCTGGGTGCAGAAGGCCCAGATTACATGGGGCAATTCGTCAACCCAACCCGTCCGTTTGGTTCCTAACATTGCCTTGATCCCTTCTTTGATAGTTCGGTTGGTTCTTTCGACCTGACCATTTGCTTGTGGGTGAGCTACAGATGTGAAAACTTGAATGACTTGAAGTTCTTTCAACCATTCCTGTAGTCTGCTGTCAGCAAATTGGGTCCCATTGTCACTTACCAATTCTTGCGGGAGACCAAACCGGCAAATGATGAATTCCCAAAGGAATTTTTTCACGCTTGAAGCTGTTATTGATGCAACCGGGTTGGCTTCCACCCACTTGGTGAAGTAATCAATGGCGACTCTCAAGAATTTGACTCGTCCCAGGGCTTCTGGGAAAGGCCCCATAATGTCAATAGCCCATTTTTGGAACGACCAGGCAGATGTTACCGGAATCAGCTCATTTTTTGGACGCAGGGTGTTGGAAGCATGTCGCTGGCATGAATCACACTTTCTGATTTCTTTCACAGCGTCCAAATGCATGCCGGGCCAATAGTACCCTTCGTTCATGATCTTTGCGACTGTCATTCTTGGTCCCGCGTGTAACCCGCAAATGCCTTCGTGAATTTCTCGAATTAGGTAATTTGCGTCTTTCGCGTCTACACAGTGTAACAGCGGACCAAGGAATGATCTCCGGTACAAGATGTCATTAGTCATCTGGTAATTCAGAGCTTTGTGCTTAATCTTCCGAGCCTCAGCCTTTCCTGCTGGAAGTGCTCCGGAAGACAAGTAAGCTTTAATGGGCGTCATCCAAGATTCAACGCCTGTTTGGATTACCAGTACTTGGTTTTGTGGGACGGATGGATGATCTAGAACTTCCACCCGAATATCTTTGGCAAAATGCTCAAAATTCGTTGAAGCTAGTTTGCTAAGAGCGTCCGCCGATTTGTTCTCACTCCTCTTAATGTGAACAACATTGAAGGAAGAAAATTGGCGGATCAAGACCCTCGCTTGCGACAGATAAGATGCCATGACGTCGTTTTAGGCTTCGTATGTTCCATTAATCTGTCCCGCAATTAGCATTGAATCCACCCGAGCTTCCAATTGTTTCACCCCAAGCTTTTTCGCTATCCGCAGGCCTGCCAGGAAGGCTTCATATTCCGCCTCATTGTTAGTACTTTTAAAGTCTAACTTGATAGCGTATGTAAATTTGTGCCCCTTAGGGTTGACTAGCCTTAATCCTGCACCTGATCCCTCGTTGCTTGAAGCTCCATCCGTGAACAATGACCAAACTTGCCCTTGTTCCGGAGATGCTTGGGGTTGTTGTTCAATTAGACATTCTTGTTCTTTGCGCTGCGGGACTTCTGTGATGAAGTCCGCCAGAACTTGCCCTTTGATTGCCGGTCTTGGTTTATATTCTATCGAGTGTTCACCCAATTCGATGGCCCATTTTGCCAGTCGCCCAGATAACTCGGGTTTACTTAATACGTTCTTGAGCTTGTATCCAGTTAACACATTGATGGGATGACCCTGGAAATATCTGCAGAGCCGACGGGCTGCGTACACTAATGCCAAGACCAACTTTTCCAACATCGAGTATCTTGTTTTCGGGTCCAACAATGTTCTACTGACGTAATAGATTGGAGTTTGTAAGACAGCCCCCACGGCAATGTCAGACGCCGACAAATATAGTGTTAATGGTTCACCCGCGTGTGGAGCTGTTAGCGTGGGTAATTCCATTAAATTCTTGACTTCCTGGAATGCTTGTTTGGCTTTCGGAGTCCAACTGAATTGTGCCTTTTTAAGACAGTTCCTCAATGTTGAGATGAACGGGTAAAATTTAGCAGCATGGTTTGCCAGAAACCTGTTTAATGCTACTAATCTACCGTTGAGTGTTTGAACTTCTTTGAGGGATACGGGAGATGGCATGCGGGCCACTGCTTGTATCTTGTCCGGATTAGCCTTAAAACCCGTGCCTGTCACAATTACCCCGAGGAACTTTCCTTCCTCCATTCCGAAGTAGCACTTTGCTGGATTCAGCTTCATATTGATGCTTCTCAAAGTTTCAAAAGTTTCCTCTATGTCCCTCAACATTTGATCTTCCTCGGTACTCTTGATTACTAGATCGTCCATGTAGACTTCAAGATTTCGACTTATTTGGCCTTTGAAAGCCTGATCCATCAGCCTTTGGTATGTGGCACCCGCATTCTTTAATCCGAAAGGCATCATTCTGTAACAGAAAATTCCTTAATCGATGCGGAATGCTGTCTTGTCCTCGTCACCAGCTGCCATATGAATCTGGTGATAACCTTTGTAGGCATCGAGGAAGCACTTGAATTTGAATGGAGCCACAGCATCTACTTTAGATCTCTGGAAGTGGATAACAATCTTTTGGACATGCCTTTTTTAGATCTCTGTAGTCTATACACATCCTCCACGTTCCGTTGCTTTTCGGGACCGTTACCGGGTTGGCTACCCACGTCTGGTATTTGATTTCTCTTATGATACCGGCATGGAGAAGATCTTGTACCTGCTCGTTCATGGCTTTTGTTTGTTCCGGGCCCATCTTTCGTTTCTTTTGCACTATCGGGGTGATTAACGGATTTATTTTAATTTGTGCTCTAAAATGCTCCGCGGGACACCTGTCATGTCTGCGGGCTGCCATGCGAAAATGTCAATGTTCTTGGTCAATAATTGCTTCAAAAAGGTTCGGACGTTTTCAGAAATGGCCGGACCAATTACTACAGTTTGATCAGGAAATTTCTTATTAAGAACCCATTTCTCTGGTTCAGTCCTCTGATTTTGTCTTGGAACTTTGCTTGGCTTCGAACTTTCGGTGGTGAAGCAATGTTATTGCTACACCAGTGCGGGTCGGAACCCCTACTGCCCCGTGAGCCGTGGATGGATGGGCATTGAAGTCGCCAATTGCTTCTTGTCCGAGAATAATGTCATGTTTGGAAGTTGCCGGTAAGACTAAAAATTCGACTTCCTCAGTTCTTGAGTGGACCCCGTCACTAAGTGTGACCGGGAATGTAATGACACCCCGCGGGTGCATTATTTCCCCACCAAACCCAGAAACAGGTGCATGAATAGGTCATAATCTCTCTTTATCATCTTCCTCAAGCTGTTCGAAGCACTGTTCGTACATAATGTCGGATGTACTACCAGTGTCGAAGAATACATATTGCGACCGATAATGCCCGAATAGAGCAGTAATTATCAAAGGATTCTTATTGCACGGTCCTCCCCTGATACGTGGAAAAATGACTGGCTCATTTTTCCACTCCTCATCCGCAAACTCTTTCCTCTTACCACTGATCTGTTGACCTCCCTGAATCATGTGGACGTTCAGATCTTTTATTTGCCTTTTGGCCGGGCCCTGGTTATCCTTTCCGGGAGGTTTACCAGGCCCTGGTCGTACACTTTTGACCAAATGATCCAACTTTCCGTTCCTTAGGGCCACACACTCGTTTGTATTGTTCCCTATATCATTGTGGTATGTGAAATGTTTTTTGTTATCGAGGAATGATTTCCTCGGTAACGGTTGAGGCTTGCGGAATGTCAAATTCTCAGTTGTGAGGGTCTCTGAAGGAGTTTTTGACAACTGAGTCCAACTGCTGTTGGAAGATCGTGTTGGAAAGTTACGCTTGTTCTTGTTGCCAATCAACGATCTCGCGTCGAACTGCTTCGGTTGTTCAGTGGTCGGTTGCAGCCTTGACCAGATTGTTCCTTTAGCTTGTTTATTTGTTCTTAGGGGTCTGGAACTCGACCCTTAGTAATTGCTTCTGGCTGCTGGACCCCAGTGTTTTTTCAATTCTTGCAAACAACTTAGCCGCTGTCATGATTTCATCCCAGGACTCGGGCATTCCGTCTTTTTCGGTTAGTGTGCGGATCAAGGCATCACTATGGACATTCTTGCGGAATGCTCCCCTCAGCATATCTTCACTAACCCCTCAAATGTTAAGGCTCTCGTTATTAAAACGAGTAATGAAGTCCTCAATGGATTCATTATTTCGCCTTTCAACATCCAGTATTTCCGAAGGATCACGTGTATGCTTTCTTTGTTGGCTGAAATGTTGGGAGAATTTTGCTACAAAATCCTTCCAACTTTTAATCTGATTGCATGGTAATTTTTCAAACCATTCTCGCGCCGCTCCAGTGACTGTCCATGCAAACATGTGACATAAATATGGAAGATTCCAACCACTGACTCCTTCTACTGCTTCAAACCTCAGCAAATGATCACTAGGATCCGTCATTCCACTATATGTTCCAACGGATGTTGGAATGTTTGCGTTTATCGGGAATGGAGCCGTCGTGATGGCCGGAATGAACTTCGATTTTTCTGCGAAAGATTCCGGACTGTATGGTTTAAGAAAATCATGTTCAACACTACTATAGTATTACGCATGGCGGACAACCGGTCGCAGGTAACTAGCCCCTCCGTATGAAGGGCGACGGCTATCCCCGCTATAATAACTACCGTCCGGGTGATAGGTTGAATCAAGTCCATCTAGTTCGTCCTCATAGGATGGTACCCTCATATCTATGCGGGGACGAGGACGTAACCTCCGGATCTCACCTAGGTTTTGTTCTGGTGGTTGACTATACTGAATGTGACTTCCCCGTATGGGTGGGGAAGCTGATCTCTTGGGAGAGTCATTGTACGTCAGGATACGAGCATGGAAACGCTCATTTCGTGCCCTACGTTCGTACTCATCAACCAAACTTTCTTGTTGAATGCGGAGCCATTCATTTGGAGATAAGAGTCCTCCAGATCTAGAGTTATGCTGCCGAACTCTCCTTGGAACGGAGTCACCAGAATTTTCATCCAGGCCTAACTCTGAGTGAGTTCGATTAGCATCTCTCATAATTCGGTCCAGATTTCCGAGATCGGAACCTCTTGGAGCCGTAACGCTCCCCAAATCAGTAGTTGGTGTAACAACATTTCCGGTGTCTACTAGGGCAACACTTTCTTGTTGAGCAAACAATCCCCGAGCCGTCGAACCACCCAAGGAAAAACCTCCAGGGTTGACGGCATCGGTTCTTGTGACAAGAGTCGAAGTTCGAGCAAACACAGATGTTGCTCCTTCACGTGTTTCAAGGTTGAGATCACGTGAAGGCTGTGCCTGGCTCTCCGTCGGCCCTTTAGGTAACTGATTCATATCGTAAAGAGGACGGAAATTATTTTTTTTTGCCGTTCTAGCAAAAGCACGGATGGCGCCAATGAAGAAACACGGATCTACTCCCAATACGATATGAACTCAATTGCCCAAAGTCCAGTGACGAAGACCTGCAAAAAAACAGACACCGTGAGCTCGTTACGGGAAGGACAAAAGGGGGGTCTTCCCGTAACCACCCTCCGGCGTGAGAATAAGTACAATTCTGACGAAGATAATGCACTTAAGTAAATAGTGATAGTACAGTGGGAGTGAATGAATACCTCATGATGATCGAGAGGGTATTTATAGCCGAAGGGTGTGGGGAAGTAATTGGGCCAGTTGTCCCTTTAGAAGATGCTCTTATAACCGCATGGACACGTGTCCTCATAGATAGGTTCAGCTTATACGTTGCATATGCATGTATAACAACTTAGACACGCGTCCCTCTGATATTGGTTAAAGGGTAATATTAGCCATGTGCATGGTTGTAACGGCCTTGCTAGGTGTCACTAGCTGATTGGCCGAGGGATCACGTATTGCCCAAGAAATCATCTTGGCAAATCTTCTAGAAGGTAATTAGTTATTGATAACTGTCCCGGGGCATTACCTCGTGATCATTTACGCGGAAGGGTATTCCTTCTTGCGGATGACTTTTGAGGGTGCCAGGATGCTTCCGCATGTGCCATGAGGGTGTTTCTTCCTCATATAATTTATGCGGATGGTTCATATGTCCCGCGGGTGCCTTATGAGGGACATCTGGTTAACCCGCGGGTAGCACTTAAGGGTATTTGGGTCTTTTTGGTACCCTACCTCTGTAATCCCATTCCGGATATCCGGTTTTGAACACCCCTAACTAGAGTCTAGAGGATATAAATCCATATGATCAGTGAATTTCATTCCTAATTATCATTAGGTGAACTTTTAGTTATTTTACAAGTCCCAAGTTATCATCAACAAAAAAGGCTTAAATATAGAATCCAATAGCTTATAACATTCCTACGGATGAACAACACCATCACTGCCAGCTAAGGATGAAACAATCAAACAAACCAACGAATAAAAATAATCACAAGAGATGATGATCTAAAGATTCTAAACTATATAGATAATCACGATATGTGAAGATCAAGACCAAATACAAGCTAAAGATAGATGAGATAATATATAAACGAGACGAAGACGTTAATGTAGGGATGGCAATCCGTGTCTTATCGTGTTTGCAGGTTAGAGACAACTCAATTAACACAAGTATCAGACATGAACGACTTGTTTAACACTGAGCGTGACAGCTATATGGTTTATGTATTAAGAATGAGAAATCATGAACCCTAACCTCCTAATTTTAATTATTTTAAAAAATTCGTATATAATTGCATAGTGTACTTTTCGCTAAACACCTCTTATCGTGTATAAATAGGGTACCCAATTTACCAGCTCTACGCTAATGAGTGAATTAAGGCTTCTAGAATCATCGCCACAATATTTATGGTCATGTTCCATTTAAACCCTCCATGTATGCAAAGCAACCGTCCAACCCCTTCTAAATCAGAAACTGCTACTGTTTGAAATGTTCTCGAGTTTGACTTAAGAAAGGAAAGGGAGGGAAAGAATGAAATGGTTGTGTTCTCGAATGTGAGTTTCATTTAAGGAAAGAGGAGAGATGGTTAGAATTTGGGAGGGGGGGTTCTTTCCAAATTGGAAGGAAAGGAAAAAAAAAGGAATGAAGCGAAGGGAAAAGAAGAGAAGATAAAGAGAAGGAAAGACCTCAATTTCCTTTCTTTTTCTCGTTAAATGAACTCGAGAGTAGGGAATACAGTGAAAATAATCAATCTTTTGAGACGGTTTCCATTTTTTAGGCATTTTTCTAATTTTGAATCTATTTTTTTGGAGAGTTTTTCAAAGAACCCGCTTCAAATACGTTTTTTCTTACCATCTAAAAAATGGTTTATGTACTAGTGTTATGTTTTATTGTTTGTGGTAGTAACTTCTTGATTTTATAAACTTAAAAGCTAGACACCTAGAAAGACACATCATCCATATTTTGAGGTTGCATAAACTCACTCTTGTGAGGCTTAAAACATATATGTATTATTGTTGCTTTGTAAATATGCGTACAATGTGTATAATTTAAATACCACATCTAGCTAGAAGTGCTTCTTTCGTGAAATAGTGCCTCGAAATGGATCTCTGATTCTCTTCAATTGATGAAGCTCGCTTAGCTCAAAGTAAGCCTCACCCAAGAGAGAAACTCTATTTTGTGATCCATCTATTATGTCATGCATCATGGCTGGGTGAGTTGTCCCATTGCGGAGGAACCTCTGTGCTTCCAATCTGGCCATGCACTTCTTTAAGATATGGAACCTGGGAGTTTTACTGTTATAAAAAGGGCTAAATCTATCGTGGGGGGGATAAGGAGGGTGCTGAGGTCTTAATAGAAAACGGTTGATAGTACTGCATGCCATAAGCTTTAGATAAGATTCCCTAGCAGATAGTTGAGCTAAGGGAGTGCTCCGGAAGAGCTAATGTTAAAAATGATTTCTCTTTCTTTCACCGAGGTAGCTAACTAGACAGATGGTGGGTCTAAGGATTTTATCATGTAGAGTTACTTTGGATCTTGTAATTAGTTACAATGTCCACCCGGTTATATATTTCGTATATCAGGTTTGTACAACAACGTTTTTATTAGAAAGTAAATATTTACAATAATATAATCTTAGGTTTCTGTATCCTCATATAGGATCAGAAGTTGAGATAGAGATGCGACGGTAAACATTAGATTTTCTATATATCAATGATAATACTTAAATCTTTTTAATGGAATTTTACTATAAATGCAAAATCTAGAACCTTATGGAAAATAGAAATAAGTATTGTCCAAAAGGTTTCAAGAAATACATGATTATTTGTGTGGTTAGTCTGATTTGTCTATTCTGTTGTTTTAATCCTCTTAAAGTTGATTTTGAAGACTTGTTTGGGTTTAATGTTTCAGATTGATTGAGATTTAAGGTTAGATGTCACAAAATTGTTTGTGTTGTAAGCGCTTTTTATCTCCTAATTCCTGGACATAGCTAAATTAGACTTAATCACAAATTTGTATAGTCAAATACAACTGTTTATGCTTTTAGAAAGTGAATAATACGAAGGAAATATTAATTAGTGGGAGAATGAGAAAATTTAGCAATTAGCACTTACAAAATGAATAGGGTTAAGTAATTATGTTTTGAATTTCGTATAAGAAATATATGTTGCCATTTTAGGGTTCATCATCAATGAATGCTACCACCATTTTATTACTTTCTAAAGTAAAATTATGACTCAACTGCACCAAAAGGTTATGAAAATATCTATCCTGAATGGTTGTGGACGTATAGGGTACGGATAACTGACAAGGGGATAAAAAACAGTTTTTTGCAGCTTATACGCCCGTATAGACCTATACGAGCCGTATAGGTGTTAAATGACGGTTGTATAGGGTTATACGACCGTATAGAAAATAATTGCAGAAAAATTTAAATTGCCTTATGACCACTATTAATCGCTGTCAAAAAACAACTATATGAGTCTTATAGTGTTAAGCAACCCATATAAACAAATTTTCAGTGGTGCTACACAACACATGAAAAGGTCGAAAAGAACGTTTAAATTGCTAAAATAATGATGCAAGTTAAATAATATACCCAAAAAAATGTCTATACGGCCGTATAGGTCTATACGACCCGTGTCGTATGGGGGTATACAAAGACACAAAGTGACATGATTCAGGTGCTTTACGACCATAAGACCGGAAAAAAAGGATGTGTAAAGATCATAGGTGATGTGGAATGATCCTAAGCACAAAAAGTCCCAAATATGATCAAACTAACATAATTGAATCGGCCATAAAACACGACACAAACCATCTCTAATTAATACCTCTGTTTGCCTTTAAGGACCAAAACCAAAACATTAACGATTGTGGACATTGAGTTTCTAATTAATACCTCTGTTTTGTTGTACGGAAAATAAATTGAATATTACAATTATTTTTGGAGAAATATCAATATAAGCATGGGCGAAGCTTAAATTGTGATCCAGGTGACAACAGGAAGCCAATATTTTTAACCAAATAGGTACATAAATGCTGTTTGGTTCAAATACATTGTGTAAATTTAATCATTTTCATTCAACCTTTTGAGCCCGTCCATCCAAGTTTATGAAAACATGTCAGTTTTAAGAGCTACATTGTGTAAATTTAATCATTTTCATTCAACCTTTTGAGCCCGTCCATCCAAGTTTATGAAAACATGTCAGTTTTAAGAGCTATAAAAGCCACAGGCCATGTGGCATAAACTAGATAAACATTAAAATTTATGCAATTAACGATACTATTTTCAGTTACATCAAATCAGAGAGATCTTATTAATCCATAATTAAGTGGAAATTTCTCATGGACCTTATTAACAATGATAAAGACTTGAAAAGGACTGCATTAAAAAAGTAACACAAATTAAAAACAGTAATTTTTCATACAAACTTCCATGTCAAGATATGCCAAGATCCACAAGCATTACACAACAAAAAACACATTCACAAAAAACATGTGTCAGAATGAGACACTATAACAAACCATATTATTCCCTAACAATTAGGCTAAGGGGTGTGGGGGGCTCTAACGGGGGCTCCAGTGGGACTCCAGCCAATAATATTATGACGTGTGGCAGAGAGAGAAACTGGATAAGGGGGGTGTTGGAGCCCCTGGCCCTGGTGTGGAGGGGCTCCAGCGGATTTTTTTTTATTTTTTTATAAATGTATTAAAAAAACATATTATTAAAAAAACTTATAAATTATTTAAAAAAACACACATTAATTAAAAAAACACATTAATATATAAAAAATAAATAAAAATTAAAGTACTAAAAAAAACATTATTCTTATTCTTCGGCTTGGTCTTCTTCGATCAACCTTTTATTTTTTTATAAATGTATTAAAAAAACGTATTATTAAAAAAACTTATAAATTATTTAAAAAACACACATTAATTAAAAAAACACATTAATATATAAAAAATAAATTAAAATTAAAGTACTAAAAAAAACATTATTCTTATTCTTCGGCTTGGTCTTCTTCGATCAACCTCTTTCGGATACGTTCCTTTTGCTTTTCCATCAGCATTTGATCGACCGGATTTAGGTTACTGAAGTCTCTTGTAAGGAAGTCCAAATCTCTCATTTGACTTTTTTCCTTTTTGTCATTAGAGACCACCTCCATGGTTTTGTTGAATTTATTGAGGGATTCAACAAGATCGGCAATGTTTACGGCTCCCCCCTCAGCCGGTTTTTTCCCCTTGGCGTCCCTTCCTAATGGCCGCCTTCTCAATATAATCTGAATCTAGGTTTGGGTACCAATTTCCAGACATTTTTGGGTATTATATAGGAGTTTGGGATATTATATAGGAGTTTATAAGGTGAAAATGTGTTTTGATATGGTTGAAATGGGAGTAATTTGGGGTATTATATAGAGATTTTTAAGGTTTTTTTTTATTAATTCTGAGCTCAACGGCTCTTTTGGGCATCCACACCAGCTTTTTCTCTCTCTTCTCCCGCGACCACACTCACGCCTGCCTGGGAGCTCGCGCTCGCGCCCCGTTCGCGCCACGGTTCGCGCCCCGGTGGAGTGGGGTTAGCGCCTGGGGGCGCGAGCGGAGGGGCTCTCGCGCCCAGGTTAGCGCCCCACACCCCTCAGCCTTAGAGGTAAAAGAAACACAAACTGCAACCTCATTGTGCATTTCACAATAATAAAACCACTATGACATATATTTTAATCTTCATTTAATTGGTTCTGTTCAACGAAATTTTTGTATTTCTTTACCATAGAAAACAAATTAATCTCAACCAACTCCTTAACTCCAAGGCACATATATTGTCGCCTAAAATTGTCCAAACCATCATAAAAACCACCTAACCAAAAAACCGACAGACAAAAATATATTATTTTCAAATTATCAACTCTCAAAAACATACAAACATAAGAAACAATAAAAAATAAAAAAAAAAGTGTGTTCCCTCATTAGTAAATAAAAACAAAATTCATCAATATCAGAATTAGCATGGTAAAATTCTTAATCATTGGGAACATACCATATCAACTAGTTACACTATAAATTCTAAAATTGTAGATTAAAAGGCTCAGATAAAACATTAAACATTTGTAATTGCTAGACCTTAAACAAATTAAGATCTCATCACTGCACAAACAAAATACAATTTTGAATACAAAAAAATAAAAATGCACAGCCAAAATATAATTTAAAATAAATGAAAAACAATGAAGTAAAAAAAAAGAGAAACAAAAAACTAAAATTAAAAGGCTCAGATTAAAAAAGAACTAGTTGTAATCAAGAACCTCAAACATATTAAGGTCACAGAGTGAGCTGGGATGCAAGTTCAATCATCATAGCAATCAAAATTTAAAAAAATAAAAACTATAAGAATAAAAAAAATTGTAAAAGAAATCATAATATGATCAGACTAGCTTTCTAGGCTGCAATATGCATCAAAACAAGCAATTAATCAATTGCCCTCAGAGCCCAGTGCAAACTTCATCATCTCAAATAATCAAATTTAAAAAAAAAAATATGATCCTCAGCGTAAAATGCTTATAGTTGTCATCAAAGGATTCAGGTCTCAAAGATATCATGCCATCATTGGATCAATAAACAACAACAAAATAAATTAATACAACTAAATCTAGCGGGGTTTTATTAGCTGCACCTGTTGATTAACTGAGGCGAAGCGACTCAACGCTCCCGCAATGAATCTACGCCTCAATTGAACGTTAATTCATGGACAAATCACTTCGATTGTTTTAATTTCAAAGGATTTATCACTCATACAGACGTTGATAAATGTAAAAAATAATAATAGAGAATAAATACCATTTCAGATCTAGTAGTTACTGAAACACTGATTATGGAGGTGAGGCTTGCGGCTTCTCTTTGTTTGTTTGTTTATATAGCAGTTTCATGAACTTGAGAATTAGGGTTTACCTAGGCCCAAATTCAAGCCCACTTTCAGTATTCAAGCAATCAAGCCCAGTCTTTTTGTTAATTTGTTTTGTAGTTTTTTATTATATCTTTTTAAAATGTCGGATTTATTAGAACTAAAATGGAGAACTTTTAATCGGTAGTTAAAAGCTCATGAAACTTGAAAACGGAAAGAACTGAAAAGAAAAGAACCAAACCCAAACTAACGTAAGCGAATACACTTACAATGAAAAGTTCACAAAATTAAACATGCACCAACTTATGCTGATTGTTAAGAATTCTTTTATTTCTTTGTTTTTTTATCGTTTGGAATGTAATTTTATTAGTGGGTTGCTGGTTTGTTAAAAGTTAAAGCAGGTTGTGTAGAAAGAAATAATATGTAAACCAGATATTTTTTATATAAACAGATTGAACTATTTAAATCAAAGTTGGTAGTTTCGTATGTTTGTGACTTATCGGTCAGTTTGAGATTTTTAAAAGGTTAACGGTTTTGTGTATACCATTTGTGAACTATTTTTATCATACAAGCAAAATTAAAGTAAACAACTAGTTTAGACCGAGTCAACACGGCCAATTTGATTTGGTTTTCTTCAAGATGTCAGCTGACAATTTAGCATACCAAATGGATTGTGAATACCTCTATGTACATAATTGAGTATAACCATGAAGTGCACAATACTACTATCTCTTTTAGTTTTTGCTTGAAAGATAAATCAAACGATTTGTTACAACATACAACGACAAACCCATACATAGCACACACGATTGTTTCTTGATTTATCATACAAAAACAAATCAAATGAAAAGAAAATAAGAAAACACACATTAGTCAATGGATTCAAGTTGATCCACCTGATTGACATTATTCATTCATAAACAACATCACAATCATACCTTGTGTAAGATGACATAAGATTTCGCTTAAGTAACTAATTGCCAGTTTCTGGGCGATTTACAAAATGATATGTGTGGTGAGTATCGACTCCTGCGTCACCTTTGTCATCGTCAGTATTCCCAGTCACAGGATTCTTTGCTGGCCCAAACCCAACCTTTTGTCCAAGATCTGTTTCTGCTATAGCGGTTCCCGATACTAGCACTAGGGCTACAAAGATCACGAGCCATGTTTTCTTCAAAGTAATTGCCATGGAGTTCCCAACACACTGAAATTTATAAAATACTATCATAAACAAGTAACAAAACTAAGAAAAATATAGGTGAACTTGGCAAACTTTACCTTGTGTATTTTCTTCTTGAAGCAAGTAATTAGTTGAAACATGAATTAAATGGAGTTGGTTAAATAGGTGAACATTTCTACTATTGGGTGATAAATATCTATAATCATATGTTAATTAAAAAACAATAATTTGGATTTTTGAAAAAATTAAGATCATGTGATTGGTTGACCCCATATAATATATTACTGTAAGGTAATAATCAAAAGCTCATAATGTAAACAAATAGTAATAAACATAACTAATGAGAAGGATAAGTGGGCTGTGGGTGTGGCCAACTGCTACAGATGGTGTGTAATTTGTTTTCTGTGAGGTCAGCCCGAAAATTATTTGGCAATTGGCAATCAAAATGTTGTCAATAATGAAAGTGTATATGGGTGGGTTAATTGGGTTTCAAAAAAGAAACATTTTTTTTGTTGGAAAGCCTAACAGGAAAGAATTGACATCCAGGTTGCTCGATCCTCAAGGAACATACATGTTGGTGCGACGTTGTGATTATTGTGCTCGAAACACTACGAGACGGTGGATCACTTGTTAACTACATGTTTCGAGCCGAATATCGTTTGGCAAGAAATTTCAAGGTGGTGGTAAGCTTCCTCCTATTTATTCATTTTCAATCTTGGATGCTATGACAAGTCATGATAACAATAGCCGTAGTAAAATGATAGACAAAATAAGAAATTTCTCGGGTAACGTTATAGTGCCTGTGGAAAGCAATGAACGAAAAAAAATTTATAAGCACAGAGATCAAGCACGCTAGTGGAAGAGATAAAAGTATTAACTTTTCTTTGTGTGAGCTTAAGGACGAAAATATTTGATGTCATTTGGGATAATTAGGGAACTCGATATCACAAGCATGTAAGTGATTGTGTATTGTTGTTTTTAGTGACTAGTGATTTGTCACTTGTTCTAGTATAATACCGCTTAAAAAAGTAATAAATGAATACATTAGACTCAAAATTTCTCAAAATTATAGGTGATTCTTCCTTCAAAATTTCTCAAAATTTTGAGGTAATGATATGAGCGAGAAATTAAATGGACGGGGTAATTGAATGGTAATTATCATTCTGTTAATAAGTTTGGTTATCATGTGGGAATTACATGAATTATTAGTCTTTATTTTTTGATAAGTTAGAAAAAGTCGTAATAAAATAAAATGATAGTGAGTGGCGGTGAGATGATGGTGGTGGGCGGCGGGAGCGATTGTTGGTGGTGGTGATAGTGGGCGGTGGTGGCGGTGTCGGTGGTAAGCGGCGGGTGATGGTGGTGATGGATGGGAGCGATGGTTGGTGGTGGCGGTGGTTGGCGACCAGGTGGTGGTGGGTGGCGGCGACAGAGGTGGGTGGCGGTGGAGGCGGTGTTGGTGGTGGCGGGGCAGCGGAGGCGGGTGGTGGTGGTGAGAGGGCAATGGGTAGTAGTGGTGGGAGGATGGTGGAGGTGATATAGTGTGAAAGAGGGATGAAATGAAGAAAAAAACAAGGGGGTGAATGAAATGAATTTGGAGTGTTTTAGAGAGAATGAAATGGACAAGGTAATTGATGATTTTATTCCATACACCAACCAAACACATTTTTTTTCATTCTATCATAATGATCCATTCCATTACGCGTCTCATTCATACATACCAAACGTTACTAGGGATGAGCTTTTGTTCCTAAATACCCGTACCCGTACCTGCACAGTACCCGCACTTTTACTCGTACTTGTACCTGCACGTATCTATTGTGTACGGGTATGGCTACACAAATTTACTGATTATAGGTAAGCGTACTTTTGGGTACGGGTACTGGTACAAGTACGGGTATTATGGGTACCTGTACCCGTTTATAATAAGGCTTTTATTAGGTTTCCAACACTTATGACTTAACTTTCAAGCGAAATTTTCAAAACGTAATATATATTAGTTGAATAAGTTCATTCTCATTTTATATGTGTATATTCATATATTGTGTATTCATATATTTTTATTTTATGTGTAATTTTGTATATAATTAAATAACATGTATTAACTCTCTCTATTGTTTTTGTATAGAAATTGAGGAAGCAATAAACTAACAAAAGAAAAAGTGAATGGATTTTATATTATGGCCAATTTGTTTCATTTTTAGTTTTGGTATTATGTTTTGGTTGCGGTATTACGGTTTTGGTATTATAGATAATTGATTGTCGGTATTGTACTCTTACCGACACCTAGTTTAGTGGAGATTTTTTTTAAAGACAAAGAGGTACCAAAGCGAGTACCGTACCCAAAGTACCCGTATCCGTACCGGTACCCATACCCGTACTATATAATTCGGGTACATGTATGGGTACCAAGATTTACTAATTTTAGGTACGAGTACTTTTAGATACATTTACGATTATAGATACAGGTATGGTCCCGATCTCATCCACTTTACCATAGTTTAACAAGGTCTTCATACCGTAAATTTGTGAAAGTTTTTTATAACGCTTCCTTGTGATTCCAAAATCCCAAAAAAAGTGTAAATTGATTTGTTCTATCCTATTTTTTATGCAAGGAATTTCGACAAACTTTATTAAACAAATTTATTAAAATATAATTATGATTATAAAACTAAAATTTAAATCTCTCACGTTTCGTAATTTTTTTTATTAGTATTTTAAATTCTTTTAGAGTGTTTTCATATTAGTGGCTGCTTTCACAATGGCACAAAATTCAAATGAAATAATTAGCGAAATAGGGTAAATGATCATTACAAAAATACACTACCTTGATTTTGAAATATTATTATCATCGATCACGGATATTTACCACTTAAGGAATCCACGTTGGAGTTTATTGAGCTCATTAGACCACCCGTAGTGGTGGCTTTGCCACCAACGTTATGAAGCAAAACGCGGGAGTACACCGCCCCCCCCTGCGTTATGTTGATTTTCATTTTATGTGCGTTGTATACAAAACGCTGAGAATGACACATTAATCAAAATTTAACCGTTTTTTTTGACTGTTGGTTAAAAAAAATAATTTTATTTCTTATATATTAAACCATTTCATCCCCAATCAAACCTCATCAAATTTATAAAAATTCTCTTTCAACTCTATAAAAATTCCTTACACAAAATTCACTATATATGGATCCTCCATCTATATATAAACAGTTTTTCGGGCCCGACCAAGAAGCCCAGGACGTGGAGGAGGAACAGACGGTTACGAGTGCGATTATGCTCGCGACACAGTATATGAGTTCCGTTACGGGTGCGATTAGCGATCTACCACATTATCTGAGAGAGCCCAACGTTAACGATCTACAACGTCTTTACGAGGCACATACAAGGGTGCATGGTTTCCCCGACAACGACGAATAGTTTTTTTTATTTTCTTATAATATTTATTTAATAAAATATTATTGTTATTTGATTATTCTTATTAAAAATTAAAAAAAAACAAAAAGTGTAAAAGTGACTGGGCGCCACGTGACGCATAACCTCTGGATGTGGAGAGTTATGACTACAGCCTGTTTTTGTACAAAACCATAACTATGACTGGGCGCCACATGGCGCATAATCCCTGGTAGTGGAGCTTTATGACACATGGTCTTATGAGGTGGCGTTTGCTAAGAACGTTGACCAGCTCATTCCGAGGACGAATTTGTGGTGAGAATGGTGACGTCAGACGTAAAAGTTGAGGCGGGGTCGTGTTGAGTTTTTTTAATTTCAATGGGAGTAAATTACTATTTTAGCTATTGTGGTTTATCTTTTATAGCTCGTTCATTTCAATCTAAAATGCAAGTTTATGAAGAATTAACCTGTGACATTTAAAATAGCTTGCAGTTTTGACCATTTATCAGTATTTCATCCAATTTGCTCCCTGATATATCACATGAGGGGCATAGCGTCTTTTGTTAAGCAATAAGTATTATATTTACGAAAAAGTAAAATATAACTTTTCTACGAGCCAAAAAAGAGAGATTACAAATATAGTTCCTACACAATAATATGAAGTGTACATTTGAAGAGCTCTTGTTGCCCCACTCTGGGCAGACTATTTTATCTTAACCTGACTCACGCTAATTTTAGAGTTTGTTTTGGACATTTCCCCTTAGGAAACGTATTATAACTGTCTATTTTAAATATATTAAAACCATATATATATATATATATATATATATATATATATATATATATATATATACTAAGTAGTAACTTGATTGTAAATTTGCTACATGTTTCCTCCAGCTACTAAAGCCGGTTTGGGTTGAAACCGGTTCGGGTTGGTCAACAAAAGTCAAAACCAGTTTATGACCGGTTTCGATTCGGGTTGAAACCGGTTTCTTGACTAGTTACGATTGGTTTCGGTTCGGTTAACCGGTTTTGGTGGTGAAAATTACAAACCGGTTCCAAACCTCCGGTTCCAAACCTCCGGTTTCAATCGGTTTCAATTTCAAACCGGTTCGGTTTTTGGGTCGGGCCGGTTAACCGGTTTATTTGCCCACCTCTAATACTAATAGATTGTATTGTCGTGAAGAAGAGTGTAGACCAAGTTAACTGTTAAAGTGTTAACCCATCAACATTTCTAAGACGCATCTTTTTGCAGTTTCTCACAGGCCGCTAAATCAATAGAATTGGTCCGTTTCAGCCATTTATGAGTTCAGCCCATTTGTAAGTTTATTAAAGTAACTCGCCCTTTTGAAAATAAACTTAACGGGGTGCTAATCGTTCTTATTTTGGGTTTATTTGGTCAGAAAAACTTTCCAGTCTACCAAAAAAAAGATAAAATCCAGTTTCGGTTTCTGTTTATGAACCGGAGCAACAAGTTCAAACAACATAATTATTTAACATAGTCTAAACCCAAAACAAAAAAAAGGGTATCGGGCTAAAGTAAACATGGTGTTGGCTTATTGGACTAGAGGATCATCATGCTTCATCATATACTCAAAAAGGGTATTGGGCTGAATACATTACGCAATCTATACTGAGCACAATTTTTCAGTATCCTTAAATCACTGATCATCATGCTTCATTTACATATGTGTGTGTGCATACGATGGAAGATTTGATCAAAAGGAAGTTGAACCATGCACTCTATGCTATCCCTTTGATTCATTGAACTATGTCGTTTTATTTCCTTGATTTGTTTTCTAACTCATCGTGCAAATTCGACTGTTCATTTAAATTTGTCCTTCTCATGAATTTTTATGCCATACGCAAATAGAAGAGTACAAACATGGCACGCTCAACCCCTTGACATTAACCACGAGGGACCCGAGTTACCAAAAAATAAGTGAAATCTAAACAAAACTTGAATCATGAGCATGCAATAACAAACAACTATGCCCGAGAAACCAAGCTGATAATACACATAATATCATGAATCTCACGCTAAAGGTTTGCATGAAAGCGAAATAACTAAACCCAAACAAAAACCAACATTTTGGTTTTTTGTTTTTGTGAAAACCAAATTTTTGGATCGGTTTTTGTTTGGTGTTGTAATTAAAACCAAACCAAACCAAACCAAACCAAATATATGGAGTTTCATTTTAAATTTTTTTAAAGGTCAAGTTATTTATAAGAATCTAATTAATAGTGTAACCCAAACACTTAAGCCCAAATGTATAACAATCACTTAATCATTAATTAACAAAAATTATATAAAACTAAGTTCATTATTTTGTACCAATATTTTATTTCGGATAAAAAATTCAAGCCCAAATGGTAAAGCCTAAGATACCAAAACTGAACCAAAACCCAAACCGAAAACCCATAAAATTAAATGGTTTTCAAAAACTGAAAGACCGAATTTACGGTCTTTAGTTCGATTTAAGTTTGGAAACGCCCAGTTGCACCGCTATGACTCACACCTCCCATCATCATAATGTTGTTGTAATGACACAATCATCATCATCCTCCCTAATAACTGCTGATGCCACTATCCAGTTGGCTAGAATCATTGGTAAAGCTTCTAAGGAAATCCGTGATTCAGATTTTGCATTCAACTGACATAGAACTATAGAAGTACAGAAGCACAGTATAAGAAGCTCCTGTTGAATGCACCAGTCAAGATTGTTTCCTCTTCTCACATGCTTTACTAGCAGCCTGATTGATTGAACAATTTACTTAGCAAAAAGACAATAACGCAAGAGTCGAATTTAGAATCTTTTCGAACCGAATGATTGTTCTATCTAGTCCGGTTGTCAGGTAGGTGCCTTTTGTTTTGACACTAAATATAACCTTATAGATCATTTGTACTTCTTTAATTTGTGGTCACTACTCACTAAAGTATGTGTTCATAATCATTGTGCTTGTTTAACCATATTAGAAACTTCCAAGGTTATGTTTGAATGAATGGCCAAAGGACTTAGAAGACTAGAGACCAAACAAAGTTTAGGAACATTATCTTGATACAATGATGAACTCCCATGTGATTAGTGGGATATGATGGCCAAGAGCACACTTTGCTTAGTAATTTGAAAACACTAATCGACCCCGGGCAGATTACGGATAATCTGGGGGTTAAATAGATGTTTCCCACGATGGTTAGGTCCGGCAAGATGGTTATTCTTCTGATGAACTGCAAAACAGACACCGTGAGCTCGTCACTGAGAAGGGGGGGTACCTCCTTGTGACCACCCTCCGGCGTGAGAATCAGACTAGATTTCTCTTGAATATAAGTGTATATTAAGAGAAATGACTAGAGAGAAGATGATGATACCGTTCCAAGGTGTTGGAGTATTTATAGCCGAAGGTAGGTTTCCAAGCAGGTACAGCCGGCTGAATAATATTCCTGTTCTACCAACTGTGGGCTACGCACGTGCCATGCTGATGGTTGGTGGGTAGGCAGCAGCTGATAGTGACCAGGCCGGCTGTGTACTGTTCCTTTTCCACCAACTGCAGGGTATGGACGTGCCCCGACAGGGGTTGGTGAGTAGGCAGCGGCTGATAGTGACTTTAAGTACTAGAGCGTGCTGCCCGTCGTACTGTTGTCAGTGAGCTGTCGCAGCTTTGGTCAGTTCTTTTGTCCATACCTTGGCAGGTACAGTACAAAAGATCCTCCAGTATCGTACGGACAGGCTCATTTGGGCGGGAGAATTCCCGGCTTTGGGCGGGAGTATTCCCGGCTTGCTCATTCCCTCTTCAGGTGACATTACAGAATTATTTGAGAGTTAGTGCATTGTGCGTGTAGCCTTGCTGCGCGGGTAGCCTTCCCTGATGGCTAGTATCCGTAGCTACGGGAACAGGCGGAGTACGTCACCATTGGGAGGCATTTCCTGCGGGAACAGCTTGCGTACTGTCGCGTCTCTGAGCATAGTTGGTCCTGCGGATCCAGTTGGTCTTTGCACAGACGTCCCTCAGGAGTCTTGCGAGTTCAACTGCGCAGACGTCTCTTCGAGGTGAGTCTTGCGGGTCCAATTGCGCAGACGTCCCTGTTTAAGGTGAGTCTTGCGGTTCCAACCGCGCAGACGTCCCTGTTCAAGGTGAGTCTTGCGGGTCCAACTGGGCTCTGTGGGACCTACCTCTTCAAGTCCCCCCAGTCCAATGTTCTTCTCATGAATTGTTAATAAGTGAGGTGAACTTTTGGACTTAAGCAAGGGGTTTTGAAAAGGGTTTAGTTTTAAGGTTTTCCATGGGGATTCTTCCCGCGGAAGTCCTAATGTCACGTGCAGAAATTCCCGACTTTTCTGCTTGATCTTTGGGTATGATGCGGGTAGGTCTGTAACCTCCTCGCAAGTCAGGAGCGTTGAGTTCCACTTGTGTAGATTCTCCATGAGGTTTTGGTAGTTTTGAACATAGTGATCAATTATGTTAAACAACCAATTCCATCTTGGAGCTTCAAACAATCTAGTTCTCAACGTTCCCGCTATGCGGGGATGTTATTTCCGTTTCCGCAAGCATGGCCCAGAAGATCCTTCTTGGTTTCAATTCCCTGCGGAGTGCTAAGTATGTGAAGGGTTTTGCCTTGACACTGTACCCGCACTCGTCTTACAGTTACTTTACTTCCAAGGTATTCCTAGCGTCAATTCCCTGCAGGTGCTAAGTATGTGAAGGGTTTTGCCTTGACACTGTACCCGCACCCGTCTTATAGTTACTTGGTTGCCGAGGTATTCTTGGCTTCAATTCCCTGCAGGTGCTAAGTATGTGAAGGGTTTTGCTTTGACACTGTACCCGCACCTGTCTTATAGTTACTTGGTTGCCAAGGTAAGGGCATAGTCCCGCTTACTTTTGAATCTTTTTGAATCTTTTAGAAATTCGAAGAGTTGGTGAAAGGATAAGAACAGTCCAACTGTTGAAGGGATGTCAGCGTGGTCTGACGGTTTCTTCTGACAGTTTCAGGACGTGCATGAAGTTATGGCGACGTGACAGTATATGGTCATTCCAGACGCTTTTTCAGGCGCGTGGGCGCGAGTTTTCGGGCGCATGGCCGCGAAGTTTACGGCGCACGTCCTGTCGACAGCTGTTGTCAGCTTGCTTTTTCCACGTGTCATAGTTTCATTGCACCTGCGCTTTTCCGTCTCTCCCGCATTAAATTCATCGCATTCATTGCGATGAGTATATAAAGGGAGGAGAGGATGCACCTCAATTCACAGTTTCACTTCTAAGCGATTTCCGGCGAATACTCTAACTTTTGTCGAGCATTCTCCTGAAATCGTTCTTCTTTCCATCTTCCCAAACATGTCTTCCATTCGTGATCCTGAGGCTATTGCCGAGGAGTCCGAAGTATACACCGAGAATCCGATGTCCGCGTCTGATAAGGATGATAAGAGTACTGCTGGCGAGTGCCAGTGTGCTCTTCCCGTCGACCAGTATCAGTACATCGTCAGGAAGTTCATGCTCGAGCCTTTTGAGCCTGAGTTTCCTGAGCCTCATCAGACGGTGTACGATGCCCCCAAGGGCAAGATAGGGGTATATGCTGCATTCTTCGTCTATGGGAATCTCAGGTTCTCATTGACGAAGTTTGTATACCGTGTTTTGGAAAGACACGGTGTGCACCTGACGGAGGTACACCCAATGGCGATCGCCAAGATCCGCCATTTTGAATGGGTGTGTCTCATTCTGAGTGTGGAGCCCCATGTCGACCGTCTGATGACCTTCTACTCCTGGAGGTGCATCCAAGGCTGGTACACCTTGGTCACCCGGATCAAGGGTTTGAAGATCTGTGCTACCGAGCGCAGTCTTCGGTCTTGGAAGCGGGAGTTTTTCTACATCTCTGCTCGTGTCGTCCCCATAGCGATGACATTCAAGAACGGGAGGGCGCTCCCTAGCCTTCACGCCTCCAATTACCAAGAGGCGGAATGGTTCGCCAAGATCTCCCAGATCCAGACTCCGGTTTACCGCTTTGCGGAGTCTGGGATGGTGATGCTTGGGATGAGCCGGGTATGGAAGGATGCTGGGGCGGAGGCGCCACAGATTCCCATCGTCCTCGAATACGGTTTGAACTCTATCCCGTACGGTATGCTTCATATCTTTTTGCTGATTTTGGGTTTTTCTTCTAACTGCCTTTCTGTTTATTTTCAGAGGGGAACAATTTGCAGTCGCTTCTGCAACCGCGTGAGAGCGGTGGTCCCGCTCGGCTGGGTACTCGTGCTCTCGAAGAGAACGAGTTGCCCATTTTGGAGCAAACGGCGGATCGGTTTGTGGAGGTCTACCCGCCGGGCCACGAGATTCTAAGCGCCAAGCGGCCAGGTAAGGGATTATTTAACCCTCGCCCACTCAATGGTCAAACCTCTGCTGGAATTCCTCTAATTTTGTCATCTTCTGATGAGGAATCCGCAGATGGTCCTTTCTTCGCGAGGAAGAAGAAGGCTGCTGGCGGGAAAGGCAAGGCGAAGGTTGCCTCCGCCGATCAGGGCAACCGGTCTGACTCGGAGACCGAGAGCGAGGTGGCGGCGGGGAACCCTGGTGGTGGTACGACCACTGTTCCGGAGGTTGAGACAGCTATCACCTCCGAGCAGCCCAGTGCGACGACGGTGACCGGCGTGAAGAGGCCGGCTCCATCGGGTTCGTCCCCGCCTGTCAGAACCTTCAAGCTCAAGAAACTCGTAAGTGTAAATTAATCTTACCCGCAACTCTTTCCGCCATTGTTTTTAATATCTTGTCTTCATGCAGTCGTGGAGGCTACTGCATTCCAAAGTGATGTGGGGAGGAGCAGTTCTGGACCCATGACGGTAGGTTTGGTCAACCTACCCGAGGCGATGACCCAGGCGGCTACGCCTATTTGCAGTATTGGATCAGTTGCTCATCCTGTTGAGGCAACTGTTCCAACTGCAACATCATCCCCGCCGGCTGTCAGTGCGATCTTCACGGAATCCTTCACTGAGCCGGCGGTGATTGTTTCCGCGGGCTCCTCCGCAGCGGCGGCCACGGTTGTGAGTACACCTCCAGTGAGTTCACCTCCGATGATCTCTACCGCGGCGGCTTCAACCGTGCCTCCGGCACAGGCGACTACCTCGTCCCCGGCCGGTTCAGCAGGTATGTTCGGGGCTTCTAGCCAAGCTCTGCCTCCTTCCCATCTGCCTGACCTCTTGGATGGTTATCCGTTAGGTTCAGGTGATGGGTTTGGCGGCTACCGGCCTGTTGTCGACCCTACAGGTGCGTAGGGTTATTTTGGCCTTTTATATTTTTATCATCTTTTCCTAACTGCTTTTTGTTTTTGCAGCGTCGGATTCGAATGAGGTGTATGTTCCACGGTGGAACATCCGCCGGGGAACAACCCTTCGGACGGCTGTGGACTGCGTCGAGTGGGCGCGTCACGCGGCCCCAAGTGGCACGTTGGGGGAAGCCATGTCTAGCTACCAGGAGGGTAGGCTGACAAATGAGCTTCGGATTCTCCTTGCCCGGATGCAGCCGCGCGTCGAGTTGCTTTGTCGTGAAAACGACAAGTTAAAGGCTGCGCGTATCCAAGAAGTGGCTCAGGCGCGGGCCATCCGGGAGGAGAACAGGAGACTTTCCGCAATTGTTGCGGAGAAGGAAAAGGCCTTCAAGGCCCTCGAGGTTGAAGTGCAGGCCCGGCTCGAGGCCCGTTCCAAGGCTACCCAAGCTGTTAACGAACAGCTTCGGTTGGCTAAGGAAACTGCGCGGAACGCGACCGAGAGGGCCACCAAGGCTGAAGCCGTTGCTGAACCTCTGCGCGCCGAAAATGAGGAGCTTAAAGCCAAACTAGAGAGGCTTCAGCAGGCTCATGATGCTTTGGCTATGGAAGACGCCAAGAAGCTTCAAGAGATCTTGGATCAGAGGGGTATGCTTGACCATACTGAGCGTAAGCTGAAGGGCGTTGAAGAGGCTGCTGCTAAGGAAGTGTTGCTTGCCAACCTTAACAAGAATGAAGCCGAAAGCGCCCGTGACCTAGCTCAGGCTGCCCTCCAAAAAGCTCTGATTACCAAGGAATGGCTTCTACGAGAAGCGTTGTCGCAGGTTTGCGTAGCTTCATAATATCTTTACGCTTTTCTTTGTGCTTAGAAAAGGTTTTGATACTTGTATTTTTTCTTGTAGGTTGTGCATCGAGTCTTCACGAATACATTTTATGACGATGCCATGAGCGCAGCCCTCAACACTTCTCATGAGGATGGGGAAAAGGCTGGCTTCCTGCTTGGTCTAGGGTTTGTTGAGAAGGGCATCCCGCCTTCCAACTTCCCTCTATATGATGTGGATACTGAAGCTGCTTATGACCAAGCAGTGAACCAGTATGCTGCCTTCCCGCATCCGGTGGTGGAGAAGGTGAACGAGATTGCTGCTGCTGATGATGGGCTAACCATTCTCAAGACTTTCCTTAAACCACCACAGCCAACTGATGGTGCGGGTACAAGTGGGTTTGGAGGGAGTGGTCCTGAAGTTTGAACCTTGAGATCCCTTCCCACCGTTATGATAGATTTATATTTCTGTAGGCGGGTAGATACCCGGCCATTCTGGTAATGTTTGAGTTTTTTATGAAATATAAATGTTTGTGCGGGTAGGACCGCCAATTTCACTGGATGACTTGCTTTATAAACGTTATATGACTTGCTCATGCATATTATAGGTTAATTTGGCACTTGTTTTGACGCATAAACAATATATGATTCCCTTGTGCATACTTTAGTTTAACTTAGCAATTTTCCAAGTGTTTTGAATAAGTTAACCGTTCGACGCGCGGTTGTCAATAGGTTAGTGTTCAGTTTCCTCTATCATGATTGTGCGGGTAGGACCGTCACTTTCATTTAGTGGGATGACCAGTCTTCACCTATAACTGACCTGCGTGAAGGTTTGCCGTTTTTGTGTTTATGCGGGTTTTGCCGCCGTCCACACGCAACGACGTCTCCACTTATTTATGCGGTGAATACCGGCATATCAGTGTTTTGAATAAGTTAACCGTTCGACGCGCGGTTGTCAATAGGTTAGTGTTCAGTTTCCTCTATCATGATTGTACGGGTAGGACCGTCACTTTCATTTAGTGGGATGACCGAACTTCACCTATAACTGACCTGCGTGAAGGTTGTCCTTATCTGTTAGAAATTTTTATCGTTTTTTGTGCTTATGCGGGTTTTGCCGCCGTCCACACGCAACGACTTCCCCACTTATTTATGCGGTGAAAACCGGCATATCAGTGTTTTGAATAAGTTAACCGTTCGACGCGCGGTTGTCAATAGGTTAACGTTCAGTTTCCTCTATCATGATTGTGCGGATAGGACCGGCACTTTCATTTAGTGGGATGACCAAACTTTACCTGTAACTGACCTGCGCGAAGGCTGTCCTCATCTGTTAGAAATTTTTGCCGTTTTTTGTGTTTATGCGGGTTTTGCCGCCGTCCACACGCAACGACTTACTTCCCCACTTATTTATGCGGTGAATACCGGCATATCAGTGTGGAAAGTTTATAAGTATAAATGTAAGATCATCAGCGTCAATGTGATAAGGAGAATCATTTCCATTAGAAGTGGCTCTGGGCCTTTTCTTTACAAGTTTGGAATTGATCTACATGCAGCCTGTGTAATTGAGCTCCCTTCCATGTTCTTGGGATGGGAGTGTCATCGAGCCTTTCGAGCCGATATGCACTTGGTTCGGAATCTCGTTGTTTACGCAGTATGTAGTCTCCAACATTGAAGCTGCAGTTTCATTCGTGTTTTTCCCAACTGGGGTTCAACACGCATTAGCCTGCTCAGCGTTCATTACGCCACGAGGTGCGTGAGCGTCCCATCTCTGACAAATGCTTCGACGATGTCCTTCAAGTCTAAGCATTCCTCGGTGGTGTGGCCTCTTGTCCTGTGGAAGTCACAGAATTTGCTTTGATCAGCGTTTGGACGCTGTCGGATAATTGGAGCCTTCGGCCATGGGAGCCTCTCAGTGGCGAATATGTCGGTGACGCTTTTGGTGAGTGGCGTCCATCTGGAGTTCCGGTTCGACGACTGCATGTTGTCCTTTCTGCCTAACCGAGGGTGCGAGCCGGATGAGGTGTCAAAGTTTACCCTTGACTGCCAAATACCTAGCTTCCTCTTTTTGTTTAGTCGGGCGGTAAGGACGTTGTTTTCTCTTGTTTTCTGGGTGTAGAGGCTTGTGCTTTGGGGAAGATCTCTACCCAGTTGCTTTTCCGTTTCCGCGAAGCGTTTAGCTGCTGTCATGATGGCATCCCATGTAGATGGCATGCCGTCTTTTCCCGTTAAGGTGCGGATGAGCTCTGGATCTTTCGCGCCCTGGATGAAAGCAGCGCGAACAAGATCTTCGCTAATAGCGCCCAGACTTAGCTTCTATGAATTGAAGCGCGTGATGAAGTCTAGTAAAGACTCATCTTCCTCTCGGATGCAGTTGAGGATCGTCCATTGTTCTTCAGTGTACTCTCTTTGTTGACTGAAGTGTTGGCTGAACTTCTGTTGGAAGTCTGCCCAATCGTAGATGTGGTGGACCGGTAGACGGTCAAACCACGCTCTAGCCGCTCCAACCAGCGTCATCTGGAACATATAACACCACGTGGGTTCCGTCCAGTTGCTGACGGTTGCCCCCGCTATGAATTTGTTCAAATGATCGTCTGGGTCAGATATACCATCATAAGTGCCGATGTTGGACATCTGTTTGGCACTTCTCGGGGCGATTGCTTCCGCAATGTCCCTTGCAAACTTGGATGTTCCCGCATTTGCAGCAGTTGGTCTAAAGGTTTTGGAGAAGTCGCGTGGGTTTCCCCCCGCGTTCCTTGGTTTGAAGGTGTCTCCGAAATTCCTTCTCGGTTGGAAGTCCGTTTCCTTACGCTTCCCTTTCGCCCTATGGCGAGGGTTTGCGTCGGTGTCGGATTCCTCCGAGTATTCGCACTCACTACTCATGTTGAGCTGTTGAGTGCTTCCAAATTCGTCAGCCTGTTGGATGGAACGTAAGCGTTCGTCCAACTCAGCTTAGAATTCCTTCTGACGTGCTTCCGCCCACGCTTTAACTTGTTCAAGTGTTTGGCGGGGGAGCCTCGTCTGTTGTCTTTCCACCTGGGTATCAATGAATCCCATGGGATGATTGTTTACTGCACTTGCCCCGGCTCGGGTAACCGGGGTAGTGTTCGTAAAATTTACTGCACTTGCCCCGGCTTGGGTAACCGGGGTAGTGTTCGTAAATATTGTGTACTCGCCGGTGTTCCCCCAGTAGCTAGGGTTGTGGTTACCGGGGTTTCTTGGTCACTCGTTGGCTTTGGCAACGGAGTAACCTTAACCATCTTTCCAGAAGTTTGAAAAAACTGAAAAAGAATAAGTTCTAGCTTTTATGCACGGATGGCGCCAATGAAGAAACACTAATCGACCCCGGGCAGATTACGGATAATCTGGGGGTTAAATAGATGTTTCCCACGAGGGTTAGGTCCGGCAAGATGGTTATTCTTCTGATGACCTGCAAAACAGACACCGTGAGCTCGTCACTGAGAAGGGGGGGTACCTCCTTGTGACCACCCTCCGGCGTGAGAATCAGACTAGATTGCTCTTGAATACAAGTGTATATTAAGAGAAATGACTAGAGAGAAGATGATGATACCGTTCCAAGGTGTTGGAGTATTTATAGCCGAATGTAGGTTTCCAAACAGGTACAGCCGGCTGAATAGTATTCCTGTTCTACCAACTGTGGGCTACGCACGTGCCATGCTGATGGTTGGTGGGTAGGCAGCGGCTGATAGTGACCAGGCCGGCTGTGTACTATTCCTTTTCCACCAACTGCAGGCTATGGACGTGCCCCGACAGGGGTTGGTGAGTAGGCAGCGGCTGATAGTGACTTTAAGTACTAGAGCGTGCTGCCCGTCGTACTGTTGTCAGTGAGCTGTCGCAGCTTTGGTCAGTTCTTTTGTCCATACCTTGGCAGGTACAGTACAAAAGATCCTCCAGTATCGTACGGACTGGCTCATTTGGGCGGGAGTATTCCCGGCTTGCTCATTCCCTCTTCAGGTGACATTACTGAATTATTTGAGAGTTAGTGCCTTGTGCGTGTAGCCTTGCTGCGCGGGTAGCCTTCCCTGATGGCTAGTATCCGTAGCTGCGGGAACAGGCGGAGTACGTTACCATTGGGAGGCTTTTCCTGTGGGAACAGCTTGCGTACTGTCGCGTCTCTGAGCATGGTTGGTCCTGCGGATCCAGTTGGTCTTTGCGCAGACGTCCCTCAGGAGTCTTGCGAGTTCAACTGCGCAGACGTCTCTTCGAGGTGAGTCTTGCGGGTCCAATTGCGCAGACGTCCCTGTTTAAGGTGAGTCTTGCGGTTCCAACCGCGCAGACGTCCCTGTTCAAGGTGAGTCTTGCGGGTCCAACTGGGCTCTGCTGGGACCTACCTCTTCATAATTAATAACTATTCATATAAAGTAAATCCACTTTTGTGGTTGGGTTTACCAATACCATAATCTGATGCTAACCTTCATTATCCTAGGTACTTTAATCTACTTCAGACATCATGCTTAGCTGTACTTGAAGATAAACACTTTGGTAAGCAAAGAACCTTCAATAAACATGTTAAATTAGTATTTAATGGCATAACAATAATTGATGGTTCAGGAAAGGACAAGATTCTTTAAACAAATATCAATAAATGTTGTTGCTTTAAACTTTAAAAGTACTGATATATTCTTATAAGATATTTCTAAAAATTTGTCTAAATATAGTCTAATGTTTGATATATGGGTTTGCCAATTTTCCTTTCTCTTTCTCTTCAGTTTTGTCACAAGTTTTAGTTTAACATACAACCTCATAACAAGTAATATTGTCTAATTTGATCACAAGTAACTTATGAATTTGTTTTTTGTGATCCTAGCAAAAACTTCCACTATTAACTCCTCTTGTCACAACCAATGTGCCTAAAATGTGTTGGTGGTAATTAAGGCGCGACATTCCCATATCTCTGTCTTGGAAAACAGTTTCTAATTACCACAACTAGCATAATTGCAATAACTAACTGCTAATTGTATAATCGAGTCTTAACAAACACAACTCATAAATCCGATAAAGATATAACACTTAATAACATAACTAAATTACAAATTTATAGCTATTTGATGTGTTGGAGGACTAAATATTTGAGCACACGATTCATTTAGTCAAGTGAAGCTTATGTTTGAAGCTTTATAGAACCTAACTTGCTGCTAATCTAAGTTTCCTAGCTCCTTAGGGCATAATTATTTGATTGCTTGTGTAATAAACCTGTCTTTCCAAGGGTCCATTAGCATTGTGGTCATATGGAATATTAATCTCTTTATTAAACATTTTCAACCTTTTAACTTGAAGTGTTTCTAGATTTGATGTTAACATAAACATTTATTTATATATTTTTGTACTAGTGTTTTTAGAACAAGCATTCTCTAAAGTAAATGTGAAATGAAGAAATACGATTAATAATAGATGATGTTGTAATACCTGATTTGTGAAAGTTGACCTACTTTCAACAAATATTAAAACTTCTATTGGTTGATTTGTATCTAAGTCATTTGAATGTCACTTTGGGCTTGGATGTACAATCAAAGACATATTTGAAGATTATTTAAGATAGTATGTTACATTTAATTTTTTTGAGTAATACTTCTGGTTGTTAAATCATCAAAATAACTAATTTGATCGTTTAACATCAAACAAAATCATGCTGTATATTTCTTCAATAAAACTCGAATCTTGACACGTGTGCGGGATTTCAGTTTTCCATGATTTCTTAATCTAACCGCTCTTCGAAAGTTTCACCTTTTCACAAGTCACATATCAATATTCTCACATTCAAACAACCAATTAAGACCCAAAGTTTCGTAAATCAATCATCACAAATAATTGTTATAGATTCCAACGTCTAAAAGGGAATTTCTTTGGTATAATGTTATGGACGAGAATAATCCATTTCCACAGATTACATACGGAGTAAGCGAGACAGAGAGCCATGAGTCTTGGATCAAATTTCCAATGAAACTTAAGCAACCATATTGGTTAAAATACAAGATTGGCATCATATCTAATAGCGTTTTAGGTTTCCTAACATGTTCACACGTATTGGTCCCTCGTTGCTAACTAGGCTAAGTATCCAGATAACCACAATCTACCACATACTACTACGTTTTTCTTGGACCCAAACTTATCAATCAACTTTTCGTTACTTGATTGAGTACTAATGCTGACTTGCCTGACTTATCTTTAATGTTACCAGGCTTAGAAGAATTGATATATTTTGTATAAAGCATATATATATATGATATATTGATATTTCAATATCCATAAGGGTATACAAAAAAACGAAATGATTAGTGTAGTTTTAAGGGTATAAAACATGGCATTTCCATATCATTACTTTTGTATTGTATAAAGATTATGGTCGTTTAGCGGGGCAACGGAGGAGCCCACAAGCTCTCGTAAATAAAAGTAATGTGTCATGCGCCCCACTGCACCGGCCCACCACTTCCACCACATAAACAAACAAAAGCAAAGGGGCCCAGTACCTAAAGCCACGAACGTGCGAGGGGCAGAAGTGAACATTCACAAACGCGACTTTAAAGAAGCAGCAAAGCGTGCTCCCATGTGCTCACTACTCCCTTTATATCCCACTTTCTCCATTCCAATTATTCATTACTCTCTATATTCATAATTTAATCCCATTCATTTCATATTTTTCAATACCTAAATTGATTGCTAGTATCTTCATTAAGGTAATTTAACTTTTCATTTTGAATCA
This sequence comes from Bidens hawaiensis, assembly GCF_021521415.1. Classification (NCBI taxonomy): domain Eukaryota; kingdom Viridiplantae; phylum Streptophyta; class Magnoliopsida; order Asterales; family Asteraceae; genus Bidens; species Bidens hawaiensis. The sequence goes on along the minus strand of NW_027497349.1, from coordinate 28,098 downwards.
TCAATTTTGCAAGGAATTATTGTCGTTAGGATGAGATCGGTAAGGTACCAGTATCATTAAAAACACCGATACTGAAAATATTATAAAATTATCGGTACCGATTGTTGTCATGAAATTGGTACCGTACCAGTATCATTAAAAATAATGATACTGAAAACATGAAAAACTAAATACCGGTACCAATTGTGTACATGAGATTGGTACCGTAGTATCATTGAAAATACTGATACTGAAAACATGAAAAATGAATAGTACTAATTGTGTTTAGTCGATAATGGTTTAGTACAGTACCAGTATTTGGTAATAGGTGTTCATCCATATGTTGATTATGTTATTAGTTTATGTTTAAATTCGATACGTTTCGTTGAATTTTGCCGATTATGTTGATTTTCGACGATATTCGATTGGGATAACCTAATTGAATATACGAATTAGTTATTCGAATTGACTAATTATTGCTTCTGACACGATTTACTTTGAATCTACAGGAAGTTATTGCGTCACCGTCATCGAGATCGAATTCTATTAATATCTAACCGATCCGATCTCAAATTCCGTTACGAAACGGTTACGGCTGATGACGACGTCAACGGCTGTACCATCACCGGTACCTAACGGCACTGACGGTCACAGATCACGTGAGTTACCAAAACGCAGGAGTAAGAAGAAACTCCTAACGGAATCTGATAATAATCGAAAGGTTCAAAGCGTTTTGAATTCGCGTAATAACGATGATTACGAGGCTGTAGAGTGGAAATCGGAAGCTCAACAGCAAGTTTACCGTTCAAAACTACACAAAGCTCTCCGTCAGATCCGGTCAACCGGTAACAGCACCGGCGTTCGTGAGACGGCTGATCGAGTACTCGCCGCGACGGCGAAAGGCCGTACGCGGTGGAGCCGAGCGATTCTGACTAACAAACTCCAACTGAAGTTTTTTAATAACCGGAGACAGAGAGGTTTAATTGTGACGGCAACCGGTAATAGCCGGTTGAGAAGACCTAGAGTGCGTATACCGAAACTGAAGAGGAAAAACTTACCTGTTGTGAACAGAAAGAATTTACCGGCGGTGCAAAGGAAGACACGTGTGCTCGGCGGATTGGTTCCTGGCTGCCGGAAACAGTCGTTGCCGGTGGTGTTGAAAGAAGCTACTGATTATATTCCAGCTCTTGAGATGCAGGTTAAAGCCATGGCTGCTCTTGTGGAGCTGTTATCTGGTGGAGCTAGCTCGGCTTCCGGCGCTGGCGCCGATGATGTAGGTCGGCTTGGTTTGAGCCGGCCGTCACCGTGCTTATGATATTGTTTGCTACTACTGTCTATTTGATGTTTTTATAATTTTATTTACCGTCTTTGTTTTTACCTTCCGGTTACCGTCCACTTTCACCATTGTTAAAATGCATTCTCTTTTTTATTATTTGTTTTTTTTTTCGGTTGGTCGTATATAATTGAACAACCAAAACATCATATAGTCATATTATTATTAAGAGTAAAGTGTTATTTTCGTCCCCGTGGTTTGGCATAATACGAATTTAGTCCAAAAAGTTTATTTCTTGCATATGGACCCTCCACGTTTCCCAGTTTTTGCCAATTACATCTAAATCACTAACCCCATTAAATTTAATCGTTAAGTCAGGGATAAACATGTCTTTTCACTCTTTCTTTATATAATACTTTAATACTTATTTCACTGAACTACGGTTTTCGTCCTTCTTGTTTGTCCAAATCTGCAGTTTTAGTCAAGTAGTTTTGAATTTGCAATTTTTTTTCTTATGCTTTCATTTCACTTGCAATTAAACCCGAATTCCTCAATCTCGTTAAGTCTAGCCGTTAAACTCATCAATGTGCCTTTCACGTGAGGGGGGGGGGGGTTGCGAATTAAGACTGAGGTTTATTTGGGGAGAAAAACGACAAAAATGTCCTTCACGTGAAAGGCACACTGATAAGTTTAACGAACAGACTTAACGAGATTGAGGAATTCGGTTTAATTGCAAGTGAAATGAAACCATAAGGAAGAAAATTGCAAATTTGAAACTACTGGACTAAGACTGCAGATTTGGACACACCAAAAGGACGAAAACCGTAGTTCAGTGGAATAAGTATTAAAGTATTATATAAAGAAAGAGTGAAAAGACATGTCTACCCCTGACTTAACGATTAAATTTAACGGGGTTAGTGATTTGGATGTAACTGGCAAGAACCGGGAAACATAGAGGGTCCATATGCAAAAAATAAACTTTTTGGACTAAATTCGCATTATTTGACAAACCACATGGACGAAAATTGCACTTTACTCTATTATTAATAAATTGTTGTGGTTGATTTAATTTAATATAAAAAGAAAAAAAAACTAATACTTTCGTCTTTGCTGATCGGTGGTCTTTGTGTTTGGTATGGCTTCTTGTTAGTTTAGTTTCGTTTCATCAATAAAATTGATTGTTTATAACGTGGCGTATATCAGAAAAATTTATGGTCTAACATGTTCTGACCATCTGGTCCATCTCTTACATACCAAAATCCAAATACTTATTCGTCAATATCAAGTTGTATTACACTATTTATGATTAAAAAAAGTAAAACCCAAAGTGATTAAATACCTAAATGTAACCTACTTAACAAAAATGTTAAAAATGTTTCAAAAATAAATTGCTTTAGGCAAAAAAAAAATAACATAAAGAAGAGCTAGCTTGAGTTTTAAAAGGACCTACAACGAATAGCAAAACTGTGTCTTGTTTGTCAGAAAAATGATTGCTTTTGATCTTATAATTCTATGTTATTTGTGTGTATGCATATGTATAGAACACAAAACTAATAATTTAGGCACGGGTGAAGTGAAGATCCAAAGCAGATGTTTTATAAGATAAAATATAGATGCGTACAAGAATTAAAGAAGAAAATAATAAAAGAAAAGTAGATTTAAGAGTATAATAATAAATTAATAAGACCCCATATTAAAATGTCATTCAACAACTAGCATGTTATCCGACAAGCAGTAAATTAGAAGCGTCAGAGCATGAGCATGTCAATTGATGTTGAAAAGTCAAAAGTCGAATGCAAATTTACCGAAGGCCAAGAAACCAGTACAAGGTAAATGGGGTTACCTACATGGGAAACCATATGGTTATTTTAGCAGTTTAATTTCCTACACTGTTTTATTTAGATTTTATTTCGTTTTAAGTATTTAGTTAATTAAATGCATAGCATACAAACTTTGACCGGAAATAAACTTCTAGATTAAGTAGCTTGATTAAGAAAGCTTGCAACAAACGCAACTAAGGAAGAACGAATCACTCCTAATTTGAGGTTTAATTCAGAAAAATATTAATTTATTTGATTATCAAATTTTGATTATATAATTAAGGCCTCTGGTTATACCTTAACGCCCAAGACGTTAAAACTTATTTGACAAAGGCTAACAAGTGAAGCATCACTCATTTCATGGGTTAAGGGGTTTAAATGCAGATGAAGGTTTAATTTGAGGTTTAATTCAGAAAAATAATAATTTATTTGATTATTAAAATCTAATTATATAAGGCCCTTGGTTATACCTTAATCCCAGGACATTAACACTTATTTGACAAAGGTTAACAAGTGGGGCATCACTTCTTTCATGGCTTAAGGGGCGTTAAATCAAATACATGATGAGCTAAAATGTTAACGAGATTTAATATCTTCTACACTTATACACAATAATTTAATAATTGTTTTTAAGTTAAATTGAGGGGGGTTTAATGAGGTTAAACCATTTTCTTTATGTGAGATGAAGTAAAAAGAGGTAAAGTGGGTTATGTGACGTCTACGTGGAGTTAAGGACATGAACGTATACCCCATAGCCTAAGGTTTATGAAAGATTATGTTTTTCAAATAATTCATCTCAGTGTACGAAAGATAATAGGATATGTAATGGTAATTTTAATCTCACTTCTAATTGTAAAATCATGTCTTAAATCAGATTTATACTTGTTAGGTATCACATAATCTTTACTTGGTTAAAATTCCCCATTTGGATTTTTAAATACACTTCTTGCTATTTTAAAATTTTCCTAATTTTATTACCCAATACAATTAGAAACATGAAAACCAAAAGAATGATGAATTAGTGGATTAAAAAGGTATGGCTCGAATTATTAGATCTCCAATAATTTTAATGGGCCTTATCATGTTAATGTGTCGCTTTAGCCAATAAAATTCACAATAAATCATAAAACTATCTAGGCGTGGACGTATGGTGACACATGTTACATAATAATTCTATCACATCAGGTTTTAATGGGCCATACCACATGTTAATATGTTATTTTAGCCTAAAACAAGTTATAAAAAGTCATATTGGTATTGCGTTGTAAGTTCACCCGTTGATGTTTGTCATGTGTTAATCTATTGTTTTAGCATATAAAACGTTACATTAGGTTATAACAAGTTATTTTTATTTTGGTGTTGATGCGTTGTTAGATGACATTCAACCAATTAGTTCTTAGTGAACCTAGTCATGTCCTAATGTGTTATTGAAGCATGTATATAGACATATAGTCATATTAGATCATAGAAGGTTATTTAGATGCAACGACAAACGTTACATGTTTAGTTTACAAATTAGGCCTTGTCATGTGTTAATGTGTTGATTTTTCCTTTAAAAGTCACATTATGTTATATAAGGTCATTTAGGCGAATGGCTTATGTTGCATAATAAGCCCACCAATTGGGTCTTAATGAGCATTGCCATGTGTTAATGTCTTGTTTTTTTAGCTTATAACAAGTTACATTTGGTCTATCAAAATTCATTTAGATGTAATGAAAAATGTTATACAAAAAGAACGCCAATTGTTTTTCTTTTCATATGTCAATGTGTTGTTTAAGCAAATAAAAAATCACACAAAACAAGTCAGTCAGTTGTAAATGAGATATGTTTATGACAATTCCACTAATGCCTACTTGATGAACTCTGTCATGTGTTAAGATGTTGTTTAGACGGCATCGAGTAGCATTAGCCATTAAAAGTTATTTAGGTGTATTGATGTAGTTTAGGTTACAAGTCACTCATTTAGGTCTTGTCACGCCTGTCAAACTCACTTTATACAATAAAAAGTCATCTAACTGTAATGAACATGAATGTTTTTTTATGTCGTTTTTTCAAGAAAAGAGGGGGGGATGACAAGCAACAAAAGAGGGGATACGCTTAAACTAACCCTTCATTAATTCATGGATCATCACATACATTTAATGGTGCTGTAAACAATAGCGTGTAAGAAATAACCACATATTATCTATACTTTCTATTTTTATAACACAAACAAACACACCTATCATTTGTCTATAATAAGACTTAAACCTACTTAAAAATACACCTTTATAACACATTATAATCGGTACATTTTATCTATACATGATAACTAATTTTCTTATAAAATGTATGGCCCTAGATTTTCGGAGCAAAAGGTATTGGTGAAGCCCCACAATGGGAATCATGTGTCCCCAAATAATAGTTGTTTGTATTGGCACTGTTGGAATTTACCTTAATTACTAGGGCCACTCTCATATAACTGTCGCTACCTCAATAACACCTGGCTAAGTAATCGACAAAGACACACCTTGCATACGTCTCTTTTTTACTTTTTGGACATTCGTTAAATATACCATTCACTTTATCGTAGTTGTAGGCTTGTAGCGATATAATGTACACAGTAATAACAACCATCACAAATCATATAAAGTTTATGGAAATTAAAATAAGAAAGTTTAATGGCTAATACTCAAAAAAAAAAGGGACTTTCGGTGTAAAAATTTCTTTATAGTTGATGACCGTCGTTTGAGTCAATCAAAAACCTAATTATTCTAAATAGATAGAGCAAGTAGGGTATCGTATCACAAGGAGTATGTGGTCAATGCAATTCGTGTAACAGATTTATAATTATGAAGTAACTGGTTTTAGTGTTGATCACACGGGCAATTAAAGTGAATTTAGAGAACTAAGTAACACGCAAGTAAACAAGTTCAAGCAATTAAGAAACAAATCACACCCGGGAATTCAAGTAAGTAACCAACAGTATCTCATGCAACCTAACAGATTGATTATCGACGATTAACTGAAAACTGATCAACCAGACAAAACCTTAGATGTCAACAATTACTTTACACATGGCACTGGTTATCAAACAGTCCTTGCCAGTGTGACTCAGTTAAGGGTAATTGTACGTTTTATCGTATTCAATCTAACCAAACAGTTATATGACTAATTATCTAGCAACTGGTAACATATCGTTCAGACCAACGTAAACCTAAACCGACCGAACACACAGAAATACTAAACATCAATAATCATATATCAATCTTCAATAATCAAAACATAAGTATTCTTAATCACAAGAGAAAAACTACAAATGGTTACAAACTATACATCCCGGGTGCGATTCTAAGAGATTAGCCGAGCCGAGACATCATCGAATCTTCAATACGGATGATATAGATCATAAATATCGTCTTGACACGAGCTAAGGTAGTGGAAATCGCCTATAGGACTGCTGGAAATCGCCTCTTGGTTGTAAAAACGAAGTTAGGGTTTGTTGTTGATGAAAATAAAGATATAAACTCAAATCCCGTCTGCACTCCTGTCGCGTACAAAAGATATAAACTCAAATCCCGTCTGCACTCCTGTCGCGGTACGCGACGGGTCTTCTTATATGTCGATCGCGTACCGCGATTGACTGCGGTCAACATTATTTTATCACCCATCGCGGTACGCGATGGGTGACTTCAGCAGGCCCATCGCGTACCGCGATGGGACCCTGACACAGCAATTTCCACTTCTTGTCTCGTTTTGCGTGCTGGACATCCCGGGGCTTCATTTCGTGTCACAACAGGTCCAAAATGAGTGCTTTAACGCCTGTGACCTGAAATCCAATAATACACGTTTGAAGTATCGATAGTTCTAGAATAAACAGTTAAAACTATATAATAATCGAACTAAAACATATACAAATTAACTGACCATCAATAATATTTTACACATAGAAAACAAACATACTTCTTGAGAACAAATAAAAAAGAAGAGAAAGTATGTTGAATGTTTATCAGTGGCGGATACAAGAACTTTCACCAGTGGAGTGGGGGGAATATGTTCTATATAAGCACTCGGTTATAACAGGTCAAAACAGGTCGAGTATAATGGGTCAAAACATGTCGATTGTGCAAGTTTTGGTTTTAAAAGCTACATTGAATAAGTTAATTCAACTTAAAGAAAAAAACATGTAGAATGAATAGCCACTATGTCCGAACTTAGGAGCCTTCTAGTTGTATAGACCTGTGTAATCCTTCGTCAGTTACCCACTTACCCATGCATTAAAAATATATATGCAGAAAAGTAATAATTAATGCATACTATTGCTTTAAGGGTTGATATTATAGTTATGTTCATTTAAAAAAACAAGAAATTGATTTGATGTTTTCCGTTTCCAATTTGTTAGACTGAACTAAACACACGAGTTAGATAAATTAGAGCTTCTTATTTGGGCTTTCTAAAGGCCAATGTGCATTCTTAATTTTGTCTTTGGGGGCATGTGGAATTTTTCTTGAACTCCACTAACATATTAAGCCGAATAAAATAAAAATAAATATGTGGTGTTTGGGGTTACATAATTATGTCATTGAATATAACGTTATAAATGGTATTAAGGTGGTGTTTGGGATTGCTAATATTTACAAAGTTATAACTTATTAATTTTTTGAAAAGTAATAAAGTGTTTGTGATTGCTTATATTGTGAGGGAAAAAGTTTTATAAGTTACAATGTTGTGACTTTAATTTAATAAAAAGTTATAAGGAGGTATAATAAGGAATCTCAAACAACCCCTAAAAAGACTAGATAAAGCTATGCCTTTTCAAGTGTTGTATGTTCGGGTAACATGGTTCTAAAAAATAAAAAATGTGTAATTTAAGAGTAGAGTTAGAGTATCTATAATTGTTGCTAAAAAACTAAAAGATAAATTTGATAAATAATGATTTAACAACTATTATGTCTATACGTATTTATTGTGTTTCTTAATGAAATCTCGTCAATACTCTGCCAACAATCATGATTAGAGGAGAAACACACGCTTATTAGTATAGCGCCTTTTGAAGGTTTTCGATAATCGTTTCAGTTGATTAACCGATGTTAATTAAAACAATGCATGACATCTTTTGTATCCCTATGATTAAAAATGGATTATTAATATTTTATTTATGCTTTTTTCCCTAATATTTCAGGCTCTTATATATATGTAGGGTTTGAATCAAATAAAAATAAAATTAACGTGTTAATTGTGAGAATCAAGTAGAGTAATATAGAGTAATTACATAATTACTCTACTTGTATTATAACTACTCTACTTGATTCTCATAATAGCACGCTAATTTCATTTGTACGTTAAATTTCCCCTATATATATGTATACTATAACAACTAGATTTAGGTCACTTAAGTGTGTCATTTTAGCCATAGTTGGGTGGTAAAGACTCTTGTCTTTAAATATTAGAGTTTAAACCCTAAAATAGGAGTAGATTTTCTCTTTTAGTAGTTTAGAAGTAGGAGTAGGAGACTATGAATATATGGGTGCGTGTGACCATTACAAAGAAAACTCATTTAAGAGTAGATGATGCATGTTCAAAAAGACAACATAAAAGCCAAATACTACATGTAGTGGGATAAAGTATCAAACAAAATGATAATCTTAGCAAATTTGTATACCCTTTACATTGAAGCATTATAAAAGTTCCGCATGGAATTACCAAAACCAAGCATTATGACCCCCACATATACAAAAGGAGCTTATTGCATGTGGCAAAAAATAGTAGGTGAAAGATCATTGAATTTTGCCTTTACATGTTCAATGTATTCATGACAATGTTTGTCCCTTCTTCCTTTAAAGATGGAAAGACTTAGGAAGGAGCTATCAAACAAAATCAAAGATAGTGACAGGGTGTCAAAAGCTACGTCAAATAATTGTGGGATGAGGAATAAGAAGAATATATTTATATTTAAAGTACCATAATATTTATATATATTTGTAGTACCATAGTTGTAGTCAACTTTGACTTCTGTAAGTTAAATGATTATTCTTTCATTTTTTTATTAATCTGATTTTATCGCTAGCGTTATCATGAGTTGGTTCGATTTGATTTATAATGTGCTAAAATCAAAACCATAACATGTTATTATTTTTTAGATTTTCTAATAGACCGTTTTCACTTATAGATTGTTCGACTAATTCAACAATTAAAAGAGGTTGCCAATCGCGGCTTTGAATGCGACCGTATTCAAGCTAATTTCATATTAATAAACTTAATTACATCTTGATCAAATAAAATATTTCTAATAATTTTAATTAATATAGAATGGTAAATGTAGACTAACATCATCATCATCATCGTACTCAGTATATCCCACAAATAGCAAAGTTATGGTAGGGTCTGAGGAGGGTAAGATGTAGACAGCCTTACCTCTACCCCATAGGGATAGAGAGGCTGCTTCCGGTGAGACCCCTGGCTCGATAGTAGTTTTGCATCAAGCCTTGGACATAAGACACATAGCACTCAATCATCGGGACACCGGCTGATCGGTGCATGTACCCTTTTCTTTCGGCTATCAACGCCACCACATGATGCCTGATTAATCTTCCGTCACTTTTAACGTTATTTTCACGAGATTAGTAAAATAACGTCAAAATTAGTGCAATTTCACTTTTGCCACCCGAGGGTTCACACATATATACATTACCTTGTAAATGTAGACTAACATGTTATTAAGAAAACAAAATACAACACAACTTCGTTTCTCAACCTGGGTATCAGTGGATCCCAGTAGGCGATCATTTACTGCACTTGCCCCAGCATGAGTAACCGGGGTAGTGTTCGTAAAATTTACTTCACTTGCCCCGGCTTGGGTAACCGGGGTAGTGTTTGTAAAAACTGTGTTACCGGTATTCCCCCCAGTAGCTGGGGTTGTGGTTACCGGAATTTCTCTAACCATCTTTGTAGAAGTTTGAAAAAACTGGAGAAAAATGTAGTTCTAGCTTTATGCACGGATGGCGCCAATGAAGAAACACTAACCTATTGACAACCGCGCGTCGAACGGTTCAAAACAAAATTCTTAAAAGGATGAGGAAAACCTACACGCAGGTCAGATAAGGGTAAAGTTTCGCCATCCTACTAAGTGCAAGTGACGGTTCTACCCGCACAATCACGAAAGAGGAAGCAAAACTTCCCACCTATCAACCACGTTCAAAGGTTAACTTATCCTCAAAGGATAAGGAAGACCTACACGCAGGTCAGATAAGGGTAAAGTTTCGCCATCCTACTAAGTGCAAGTGACGGTTCTACCCGCACAATCACGAAAGAGGAAGCAAAACTTCACACCTATTATCAACCACGTTCAAAGGTTAACTTATCCTCAAAGGATAAGGAAGACCTACACGCAGGTCAGATAAGGGTAAAGTTTTGCCATCCTACTAAGTGCAAGTGACGGTACTACCCGCACAATCACGAAAGAGGAAGCAAAACTTCACACCTATTATCAACCACGTTCAAAGGTTAACTTATCCTCAAAAGATGAGGAAAACCTACACGCAGGTCAGATGAAGGTTAAAGTTTAGCCATCCTACTAAGTGCAAGTGACGGTTCTACCCGCACAATCACGAAAGAGGAAGCAAAACTTTAACCCATTATCAACCACGTTCAACAGGTTAACTTATTCTACACTTGGAAAATTGCTAATTTAAACTAAGTATGCAAGTCATAAGTTTATAAAGCAAGAAACCCAAAGAAGGAAATAACAATCTTATAAGCAAAAAGATTAATATTTCACAAACGAATTATTACAAGAAGGGCCGGGTAACTACCCGCCTACGAAAAGAAAATAAATACATCTGTACAAGACTATCCTAGCAATGGGAAGGGATCTTCAGGATCAAGCTTCAGGGCCGCTTCCACTTGGACCCGCTCCATCAGAAGAACGGGGCGGTTCGAGGAAGGCTTTAAGGATAGCTAACCCATCATCAGCAGCAGCTACTTGGTTCACCTTCTCCACCACTGGATGCGAGAAGGCGGCGTATTGATTTACTGCTTGGTCATATATGGCTTCAGTATCAACATTGTACAAAGGGAAGTTGGAAGGCGGGAAGCCTTTCTCAACGAACCCTAGACCAAGCAGGAAGCCGGCCCGTTCCCCATCCTCGTGAGAAGCGTTGAGGGCTGCGCTCATAGCATCGTCGTAGGATGTCTCTGAGAAGACCCGATGCACAACCTACAAAAGAAAATATACAAGTGTCAAACACCTTTTCTATGTACAAAGGAAAGCGTGAAGACGTAAAGCTAAACATACCTGAGGCAACGCCTCTCGAAGAAGCCATTCCTTGGCAACCAGAGCTTCTTGGAGGGCGGCTTGAGCTTGGGTGCGGGCGCGTTCGGCTTCGCTTTTGTTAAGGTTGGCAAGTAGCACTTCCTTTGCAGCAGCCTCTTCAACGCCCTTAAGCTTCCGCTCGGTGTGATCAAGCACGCCCCTCTGGTCCAGGATCTCTTGGAGCTTCTTGGCATCTTCCATCGCCAAGGCATCATGAGCACGTTGGAGAGCCTCCAATTTGGCCTTGAGCTCCTCGTTCTCCACGCGTAAAGGCTCAGCAACGGCTTCAGCCTTGGTGGCCCTCTCGGTTGCGTTCCTCGCAGTCTCCTTAGCCAGCCGAAGCTGTTCGTTAACAGCTTGGGCAGCCTTGGAGCGGGCCTCGAGTCGCGCTTGAACCTCAACCTCGAGGGCCTTGAAGGCCTTCTCCTTCTCCGCAGCAGCTGCGGCCAACTTTTGGTTCTCCTCCCGAAGAGCCCGCGCTTGAGATACTTCCTTGGCGCGAGCTGCTTTTAACTTGTCGTTTTCACGACAAAGCAGCTCGACGCGCGGCTGCATCCGGGCCTGGAGAACCCGAAGCTCATTGGTTAGCCTACCCTCCTGGTAGCTAGCCATGGCTTCCCCCAACGCACCATGGGGAGCAGCGTGGCGAGCCCATTCCACACACTCCACAGGGGTACGAAGGGTTGTTCCTCGGCGTATGTTCCATCGCGGAACATACACTTCATTGGAATCCGACACTGCAAAAAACAAAAAAGCAGTTAGGAAAAAGATGATAAAAAATATATAAGTAAAAAAGGGCCAAAGGAACCCTACGCACCTGTAGGGTCTATAACAGGCCGATAGCCGCCGAACCCATCACCTGAACCCAAAGGAAACCCATCCAAAAGGTCAGGCAGATGGGAAGGTGGCAAAGATTGGCGAGTACTCCCATGCGTACCTGATGGGCCGGCCGTCGGTGCCGGTGGCGGGGGCATGGTGGCAGCCGCCGCAGTCGCTGCCGCAGAATCCGCAGCAATCGTAACCGCCGGCTCGGTGAAAGATGCTGTAAAAATCGCACTTACCACCGGCGGTGACGTCATCTCGGCTGGAACAGTCGGCTCAAGGGACTGAGCAACTGATCCAGCGGAAGCAGGCGCAGGCGCCTGGGTCGTCGCCTCAGGTAGGCTGACCGAGCCTACCGTCATCGGCGGAGAGGTACTCCTCTGCGCTCCACCCTGGAATGCGTCAACATCCACGCCTGCACAAGAAGATAAGTGTTAACAATAAATTTATGAAGTATGATAGATCTACAAAAACAAGGATGTTTGTACTTACGGGTTTTCTTGAGCCTGAACGTACGGACGGGCGGGGACGAGCCCGATGGAGTCGGTCTCTTGATGCCGGTCACCGTCGTCGTCAATGGTTCTCCGGAGGTAACAGTCGTAGCCTCCGGAACAGTGGTCTTCTCACCACCAGGGTTCCCCGCCACCTCTTCACTATCTGACTCGGTGTCAGATAGGAGCACCGGATCAGCTGTGGAGGCCACCTTCTCCTTCTCTTTCCCACCGGCAGCCTTCCTCTTCCGCACCAGCGGAGGACCATCTGCGGATTCCTCAGAAGAAGACAGGATGTCAGGAATTCCAGCAGCGGGTACAGCATTGAGGGGTTGAGGATAGAGTATCGCCTTACCAAGCCGCCGTTGGCTCAGGATCTCGTGGCCCAGCGGATAGACCTCCACAAACCGATCCGCCGTTTGCTCCAGGATGGGCAACTCGTTCTCGTCTAGAGCACGAGTGCCCACCCGCACGGGACCGTCAGCTTCCCGCGGGTACAGGAGCGACTCCAAATCGTTCCCCTCTGAAAAGAAAAGAAACAGTTAGAAGACAAACTCATATCAGCAAGAAAGACAAGACATACCATAAGGAATAGAGTTCAAACCGTATTCGAGAAGGATGGGAAACCGGGACGCATCCTTCCATACCCGGCTCATCCCTAGCATCACCATCCCGGACTCCGCAAACCGGTAAACCGGAGATTGGACCCGGGATATCTTCGCGAACCATTCCGCCTCCTGGTAGCTGGAAGCATGAAGGCTCGTAAGCGCTTGCCCCTTCTTAAACTTCATGGCAATGGGGATGGCGCGGGCAGAAACGTAGAAGAACTCCCGCTTCCACGATCGGAGACTGCGCTCGGTCACGCAGATCTTCAAACCCTTAATACGGGTTGTCAGGGTGTACCACCCCTGGATGCACCTCCAAGTATAGAAGGTCATCAGGCGGTCCACATAGGGCTCAATACCCAGAATCCGGCACACCCACTCGAAGTGCCGGATCTTGGCAATCGCCATCGGATGCAACTCGGTTAGGTGCACACCGTGCCTCTCCAGGACACGGTACACAAACTTTGTCAATGGGAACCTAAGGTTCCCATAAACAAAGAATGCAGCATATACCCCGATCTTGCCACTGGGGGCATCGTACACAGTCTGGTGGGGTTCAGGAAACTCAGGCTCAAGAGACTCAAGCATGAATTTTCTGACGACATACTGGTACTGATCGACAGGTAGAGCACACTGGCACTCGCCAGCAGTACTCCTATCGTCGGCTACAGCTTCAGCATCATGGGAAGACATTTTGCAGAAAGAAGAAAGCGATTTCGGGAAAATGCTTGCCTGAAAAGGGGAGTATTTGCCGGAAATCGCTAGGAAGAAGAAGATAGGTGAAAGTGTGGATTACAAAGAACCCTCTCCCCCTTTATATAGTAATCGCAATTAATGCGGTGAATTTAATGCGGAGGAGAGAGAAATCGAAGGTGCAATGAAACTATGACACGTGGCAAAAAGCAAGCTGGAAACAGCTGTTGAAAGGACGTGTGCCAGTAATTTCGCGGCCACGCGCCCGAAAAATCGCGCCCACGCGCCTGGAAAAGCGTCTGGAATGACCATATAATGTCACGTCACCATAACTTCCTGCACGTCCTGACACAGTCAGAAGAAACCGTCGCACGACGTTTCAGAGGTTTGGACTGTTCCTATCTTTCCACCAACCTTTCGAATTTCAAAATTCACAATTTAAAAATATTAAAAAGTAAGCGGGAAAATACCCCTTACCTTGGCAAACAAGTAACCGTAAGACGGATGCGGGTACAGTGTAAAGGCAAAACCCTTCACGCACCTAGCACCCGCAGGGAATTGGAGCCAAGTAAAACCTTGGCAAACAAGTAACCGTAAGACGGATGCGGGTAGAGTGTAAAGGCAAAACCCTTCACGCACATAACACCCGCAGGGAATTGGAGCCAAGTAAAACCTTGGCAAACAAGTAACCGTAAGACGGATGCGGGTACAGTGTAAAGGCAAAAGCCTTCACGCACCTAGCACCCGCAGGGAATTGGAGCCAAGTAAAACCTTGGCAAACAAGTAACCGTAAGACGGATGCGGGTACAGTGTAAAGGCAAAACCCTTCACGCACCTAGCACCCGCAGGGAATTGGAGCCAAGTAAAACCTTGGCAAACAAGTAACCGTAAGACGGATGCGGGTACAGTGTAAAGGCAAAACCCTTCACATACCTAGCACCCGCAGGGAATTGAAGCCAAATATTCTTCGGCAACCAAGTAACTATAAGACGGATGCGGGTACAGTGTGAAGGCAAAACCCTTCACATACCTAGCACCCGCAGGGAATTGACGCCAGGAATACCTTGGAAGTAAAGTAATCGTAAGACGAGCGCTGGTACAGTGTTAAGGCAAAACCCTTCACATACCTAGCGCTCCGCTGGGAATTGAAACCAAGAAGGATCTTCTGGGCAATGCTTGCGGAAACGGAAATAACATCCCCGCATAGCGGGAACGTCGAGAACTACGTTGTTTGAAACTCCAGGATGGAATTGGTGGTTTTAACATAATTGATCACTATGTTCAAAACTACCAAAACCTCATGGAGAGTCCACACAAGTGGGACTCAACGCTCCTGACTTGCGAGGAGGTTACAGACCTACCCGCATCATACCCAAAGACCAAGCAGGAAACTCGGGAATTTCTGCAAGTGACAAGGACTTCCGCGGGAAGAATCCCCATGGAAAACCTTAAAAAACCCTTTTCAAAACCCTTTGCTTAAGTCCAAAAGTTCACCTCACTTTATTAAACACGCATGAGAAGAACATTGGACTGGGGGGACTTGAAGAGGTAGGTCCCAGCAGAGCCCAGTTGGACCCGCAAGACTCACCTTAAACAGGGACGTCTGCGCAGAAACCAACTGGATCCGCAGGACCAACCATGCTCAGAGACGTGACGTCCTTACGCGCAGTACGCAAGCTGGTCCCGCAGGAAATGCCTCCCAATGGTGAAGGACTCCGCCTGTCCCCGCAGCCTCGGATACAAGCCATTAGGGAAGGCCACCCGCGCAGCAAGGCTACACGCACAAGGCACTTAGCTCTCAATCATTCAGTGTCACCTGAAGGAATGAGCGAAGCCGGGAACAATCCCGCATAAGGGCGGGAGGGGGAATACTCCCGCCCAAATAAGCCAGTCCGTACGATACGGGAAGATCTTCTGTACTGTACCTGACGAGGTATGGGAAAAAGATCTGACTAAAGATACGACAGCTTATGGACAACAGTATGGCGAGCAGCATGCTCCTACACTGTATGTCACTATTAGCCGCTGCCTACTCACCAACTCTTGTCATACCACGTGCGTAGCTGGCAGTTGGTGGAAAAGGAATAGTATACAGCAGGCCTGGTCGCTATCAGCCGCTACCTACCCACCAACTACCAGCAGGGCACGTGCGTAGGCTACTGTTGGTGGAACAGGAACACTGTTGCAGCCGGCCATACCTCCTTGGAAACCTACCTTCGGCTATAAATACCACAAATGGTATGACCATCTGATCTTATCATATCTTATCACATTATCATCATACTATACCTGATATCTGCTCTAGCAATCTCTTAATATACTTTTATATTTAAAGAGCAATCTAGTCTGATTCTCACGCCGGAGGGTGGTCACAAGGAGGAACCCCCCCCCTTCTCAGTGACGAGCTCACGGTGTCTGTTTTGCAGGTTATCAGAAGAACCATCTTCCAAGGGTCTAACCCCTCGTGGGAAACATCTATCTAACCCCCAGGTTACCAGTAATCTGTCCGGGGTCCGGTTAGTGTTTCTTCAATACATTACCTTGTAAATGTAGACTAACATGTTATTAAGAAAACAAAATACAACAAAACTTTTCTGGCAAATAACATATTATCTGTAAATAAATAAAAATTCTGTTTAACAATCAGGTGACAGTTGATTTGGTTATTTCAGGCTTTAGCTATGGATAAGTTATTTAGTTTTTCCGCTCATCTCTATGCAGAACTATTCTTTTAATCAAGCAAGATCTAATTATCTATAACATTTTTTTGACGTGTACGTTAGTTGAGATTTGAGAATTTATTGTTACAAAATCTTTTTGCCAAAAAAAGGATGAATAATTTGAGAGGTTTTGTGCATTCGATTGTTTGGAACTTAAAGAAAAGGTGTATAATTTGAGGACTCTGTCTCTAATGGGCTTGAAAGGGTATCCATTTTCATTGGAACAAGGCACTCCTAACCCATTAAATTTATGAACTAGTCCATGGGCCAGCATTATAATATTCAAATTCATTAGACTAGGGATGAGATCGGGACTGTACCCGTATCTGTATCTGAAAACACCCGTACCTAAAATCATTAAATCTTGGTACCCATACCCGTACCCGAATTATATGGTACGGGTACAGGTACTTTGGGTACGGTACTCGCTTTGATACCTCTTTGTTCATTTTTAAAAAAAAATTCTCCAAAACAATCAATTATCTATAATACCAAAACCGTAATACCGCAACCAAAACATAATACCAAACTTAAAAATGAAACAAATCAGCCATAATATAAAATCCATTCCCTTTTCCCTTTCTTAGTTTATTGTTTCCTCAATTTCTATAAAAAAACACGAGAGAAAGTTAATACATGTTATTTAATTATATACACAATTACACATACATGAAATAAAAATATACGAATACACAATATATGAATATACACATATAAATTGAGAATGAAATTCTTTAACTAATATATATTATGTTTTGAAAATCTCGCTTGAAAGTTAAGTAATAAGTGTTGGAAACCTAATAAAAGCCCCTACACATTCTAAATGGTTACCAGTACCCGTAATACCCGTACTTGTACGTACCCGTACCTGTACCCGTACCTTTAATCAGTAAATTTGCGTACCCATACCCGTACCCAATAGACACGTACAGGTACAGGTACGGGTACAAGTACGGGTGCTGAACAGGTACGGGTACGGATATTTAGGAAAAAAAGCACATCCCTACATTAGACCGTGGTTTACAAAAATGATGGTGTTTGCCTTATAAGTGACTTATTATAAAGTAATTTGATTTTAGGTACGGTATAATTAAAATATAATTTAGAAATAACAAAATAACATACATTTAACTAAAAAATTATTCAAAATGACATATTTGTTTTGACCTTAATCTGTCATTAAAATGACATGTGTTGGTTTTTTAACTACTAAGTATTACCGAAGCAACATTACCATGTACGTTGCACCGGTAATTTCTGAAGGATCAGAAAACCGAAAAAGGAAAATAAGAATGAATCACATTAGCTCTGTTATTTTAACTTCTCGAAGAAAACTGTTCTCTTATTCTAAAAAAATTGATAAATAAGCATGTTAGCGATTACATCGAAACAAAATGCAAGTGGGTAGCAAGCTACGCCGCTGTCCCCTTTTGAATTGCAAAACTCAATCTTTTAAAAACTACATTCGCTGATCTTGGAATTATAACATTACTATGCATATGACCCGTTGAATTCGGATAAGCAATACCATAACTTCAGGGCGCGAGGAAAACAAAAGTGTCAAAAGCAAAAGGAATAAATACATGGTGGTTATCATGACACGCATTCTCATGTTTACTCACTTTGCCTGAAGCAACTTTTAAAACAACTTAACCGATTGTGAAACCACTACTTCATATGCTCACTAGAGGGGAAACCCATGTTAAATCCATACACACATATTTTCCTCATTTTTTACCTGTGCATGCATGCATGTATGCTGAAATGAAAGGAAAGAAAATAAAGAGATAGGAGAGGCTCTTGAACTAGTTTTGTAAAATACTATCATCTTAATTTTTAAGTATAAGAATAAGAAAATATAAACTTTAATGTGGCTCTCTTTTTGCATACAAATAAAAATCATAAAATGGGGCCGAATGAGATTGTTCAGTGGACTAGTTTCTTGGGCTAGACTAGTTTCTTGGGCCTTCTCATATAGGTATGGGTGATGTATGTAATGATCCTGGTAAACTAAACTAGATGTGCACTACCAAACCGAATCTTGATCCAAATCTGAGACCGGTTTGGTTGAAACCAGCTCGGATCCAATCCCCTTGCCGGTTTAAAACGGCTTAAGATATACCTTTATTTATCCTGAAAAAAAAAAAGGAAATTTATATATGTGATTGCTCTGCTATAACGATCTTTGGTAGTCAATAGCCTATGGAAATTTTGTAATCAATTAATAATTCCTTCATGGGGTGTAAAGAAGCAGTCTCTCGTTTGCTAGTTGAGATAGACTTATTAAAATCTCGAACAAACAACATGGCTAAAGCCTACCTTCATACCACGAACTTGATTATAATAGGGTGCCTTTTACTTAAAAAAATATATTACAATGTTTATATAACATAATGAAATAAATAGTTACATTATAAACATTATTATGTATAGTTATGATAAAAATACAATATAATCATACATAAATATGATTCGAGTCCAAGCTAGGTTTTGTAAAGTTACACGCACGTAAAGCTCCCAAAAGAGCATGACTTAATATCTATTAAAATTAGCTAGCCATTATCAAGCATATTCCAACTTTACCACCTTGATTTTTTCTTGATGGATAATTATTTGTAGGACTACCAAATCTAAGGAATCAATGTGCATTGCCTTTATAAAATAATTATTGTAGGAAAATCTTCCTCTTGCAACTTTTTCTTCCAATGATTTTCTACTACATGAATTTCCTTCATTTTTCACTTTCTTCTTTTTGTTAAGGTGTCATATTAATGTTTTCCTTGCTCTGAACCTTTGGAGAATGACAATGCTAGATGGTTGAGTTTGTTGAGATCAAACTCCTTGATCAATAAACGCACGCGATTCAGTATTACACAATACGTAATTACGTGCTGTGTCCCTAAATATAAAGAAATTAATATAAAATACTAATACTTTTTGTTTAATAATAATTTTTAATATTATTAATAAATGTAAAAAATAAAAATTTATACAAATACCAGTTCGTAGGAAACTTGTGTCAATTTCGTCAGAGTTTTGAAAATACAATTGTCGAAATATTGTCAGAAATTTTCGACGAGAGTTTAAGGTCGCTAGCTTGTATGAAAATTGGTCTATACTTTGTCGGAAACAACTTTTCTTACGATGGTTTTTTCAACAAACAGTTTTTGTCGGAATATTGTCGCTAATGGCTAGTCCAACAAATTTCCCACAAAATCTGCTGTCACAAAAATTTCTGTTTTTTGGTAGTATATTACACGATTTCAAATGAAAAGGCGTTTGCTTGAAAAAGAAAATACAAGTATAGAAGTAGAACTGGTTTTAATTAAGAGATCTAATTCTATTATTCTATCGTTATCTATTATCATATTAGGACTTTGATCCACATGCATCAATGTGACATTCGACAATTTCGGGTCTCGTTTGTATTCGTTTTTGTATTCGTTTATCATGTAAACCGACCCATTTTGTAAACCAAAGCTTATGATATAATCAAAATGATGGATTTTATGTTTCAATATTGTTTTACACTTGTTGGGTCTTGAAAACATTCTTTTTGGTCCTTAAAACTCCTTAAAATGACTTAAACCAAACTTTGGGGACTATTTTTGCCATTTACCAAAAACTAGTTTGACCATTTCAACCATCACATGCATCTTTACCCTATTTGTATGAACCATACTCTTACCATTATAAAAGCAAGGCTTCATACACCATTTTGGTTGTTTATCTTCTCCAAAATCTCTCTCAAATCCAAGTATTCATCTTCAATATTTTGTTATTTTGATTTCTTAAGGTCAACTAACTATAGTCTTTCATTTTAACTTGTTCATCTAATATTACTAACACTTGAATATGGTGGTACAACATATATATAATACACACCCCTTGTTTCATTTATTTGTTACTTCACCGACTCCGGTTGGTTAAGTTTCAATGTCATAAGGCAAGGCTTCATGGAGGATTTCGTATTCTTAATATATATACACACACATAACTTATTATACATATCACTTATGACTAACTTCTAACCCTTTTAGTTTGTTCATCTTATTTACAAGTTCCATGTTGTGGGTTTGTATAAGACTAACCTCGGTTTAACCGAAACTAGTCCAAACCGGAAACTGAACTTTTGTTTACTAGTTTTGTTAAAATAGTTGTTTAAACATGTTTATTGCTAGATTTGAGTTTCAAAAATCATTTTTACAAGTTCTTTGATATTAAGCATATGGAATCCATCTATGAACTCGTTGGGAGATGGAAACCGAACTAAACCGAAACTTTTGCTTAAAAGACTTGTAGTTAACTTTTTAGTTGTAAAATTTAAGTTTTCTTCATTTATAAACCAATATACAAGTTCTATGATATTTGGGCATGTAGAAACCATCTTTTTACTATTTGTGAGATGGAGACCGAACCAAACCGAACTATACCGACTTTTACTCGCTTAAGACACATAAGTGTGTTTTTAGCTATCAAGACTTGTATATTTCTTTAAAAATAGTTTACAAACTGATTTTAATTATTTTCTTAAGTACTTGGAATTGTTGGATCCAACTTTATCTCATCACATAGTTTGGACCGACAAAACCGAACACTCGCTTAACGTCCGTTGTTAGTTCTAAACAATAGATCTACATACTTGGTTAAGTGTTAGTATATTTTAATGAGTTATCTCATAACAATTAATATGTTGGGAAGTTGACTTTGGGTTTGGCCATTTGTCAAGACCCGAATCGACAACCCGAACACTCGTTAAACCCGTTTTAGTATCTTTGTTCCAAAGGAACTTGCATTTTAGCATTTTTCCCACCTTATTACTTAACATTGGTTAAGTAAATATTAAGGTTAGATACTTTAACCCGGTTTCGAGCAAACTTACATTTTTAAAGGATTGTTATTATAAATTCTTAAATAGTTACATTTTAAACCTTGAACTTTAATTGTTTACTTTTTGCAACAATTATTTTATTTAAAGATCTTCAAGACAACCATTCTAAATCCAAGATTTTATTGTCATTTAGGCATTGCTCGTTAAATTTCATTTATCCGGTTATTCATCTTTTACCGATCAAGTTTTATTCTTGAACGTGAGTAACTTCATACCCCGTTTTCTATCTTTTGTTTTGGGATTAACATTTCATACTTATTCAAATCAAATGCTTTATACTTGAGTCTTAAACTACAAACGTTGTTGTATACTTTACTTGAATAATTGCTCAATTTGGTGTTCTATGCTTATATGCCTATGTGTTTATCGCTTTCGGTTGGTGGAATCTATAAATCCTAGACTACTTGGTATCCCTTGTAGCAAGGTGTCGTTAACATAATGCAATTAACGATATTCTATTAAATCCTATACTACTTGGCAATCCCTTGTAGCTAGGTGGCGCTAACGTAATTCTATTAGCGATTGTCAATTTATCCAAGTTTATAGCTATTATTTATGGTTTTGTATACTAGTTTTGTGGCTTTTCATACTATATATCTATTATTCAAACTTATGAATTGCTCACCAACCTTTGTGTTGACAACTTTATTTTATGAAATGTTACAGGTTTGTATCTAGGTTGATTATGGAGTTCGGTGAAGAAAATGACACAAATACCGTTAGGATATTAGCAAAAATGAACAATATTTAATTTGCTATATTTTGCTATATTTTGTTGTATTTGACTTATGAATATTTGGTTATGTGACATTTTCGATGTTGTGAAATGAAATGAGTTTGTTATATATTGTCGCTTTAAATAGTGTCATGCGCTTATGGGCAATCGTTACACCTCGGCATGTTCCTCCGCCTTTGGTCGGGGTGTGACAATCAAAAACTCGTGGAAATGAAACTGCCTTGTGGTATGTTCTTTAATTGTTAAGTGCTGAAATGTGATCAAATTAAGTGTGAATTCAGGTATGTTCTTCCTGCTTTCAATCATCAACACATGTAGTTTTCATTGTAGTTAAACCATTATATGATGTGTTTTTCAGTTGATACGTCTTTGTAGTGATGCAAAAACACAACTTGTTGTTTTGAGGGAAAATGAAAAAATTATTTGCGCGAATGACACAACTTTTTATATTATTTGAGCTCGGTTTCTTTCCAAAACAACGTGTTTTATCAAACAAATTGTAAAGTGTAAGGGTTTTTTTTTGTTTTGTTTTGTTTTAATTTATTTTTTAAATCTAGGTAATCTTTTTTAAATATTGCCCCGTTTTTAAATAAAGAACCGCCCTATCTTAGAGCTTGAGCAATGGAATGGTGATTAATCATAAACGGGTCCATATCACCACCTACTAGGCTTCTCTCCTCTCTTTTACTTTTACCTCACAAAAGCCGTCCAGCAAAACAAATTCTTTACTCCCTTTTCAAACAGAGTCATGTCGCTCCTCTTTCCCCCTAAAGACACCCTTATATTTGTATATAGAAATAGAAACTCTCAAACTAGAAAATAGAAACTAGATTTTTAAGTGGACCATATTTACTTTTCAAGTAAGTCTCCATTGAAATTTGAATATATATGCTTGGTGACACTACCGATTTATTTTAAAAAATATTAGCAAGCTAAACCATTTAATTTGCAAATTGCACTCTCATGTTTTAGTTAATGTTTCCTATCCTTAGACTAGCCACTAGTAGCCTAGTAACCTCCAAATATCAACTTAAATTGATGCTGGAAGTGATCGGTAACCCACGATTCAAGGCTTATAAAGGGCACATAATTCTTACTCTTTACCAACATGGGCTATTTGTTAAACGAATCTGAAACATTTAGGTTTAATTTGGATATATATAATTTAAAGTTTTTTTAAGAAAGTCACAAAAATACGCTATAGGTTTTTCAGTTTTAAAATCATAATGTATAACAACTGACATCACATGATTAGATATAGCTTAGTAACGGTTGATAATTTTATAGCCCAATGCAGGGTACACCCAATGTCATACCTTACGCCCAAACATGCATATATTGGATATTAACTTGTCAAAACTTTTCCGAATCATTGTATCTAACTTCAAGTTCGTTTAGTAATTGTATTAATTTGAAATCACAAGAGTTAAATACTTAAATCCTATGGGTTGCAAGATCCTGTTTATATCCCATTGAAGCTCAAAGCCTCATAATATCACCATTCATTCTATTTTATTCGTAGTCTCGAAATGACAGCACTCCTCCTGAAGCATTTGACCACCGCCAACGTCTTCCCTGCCATCGTTACCACTCCTACTACCCTTTTTTTTATTTAGGTAACTTTTCTTTATTTTGAGGCGGTGATACTTTTATCATTTGTATTTTCATTATTTCGTCTTTTTATGTTTATCAAACAACATAAAGTAATGATCTATTTCATTTTTATAGGTTAACAAAATAACACGATGTAATGATAATGATTTTTTTTTCTCATTTTTCATTCCATTTCTCATCCATTTCACTACCGCAAATCAAACAACCCCTAAAAGAAATAGTTACCCTTAATTAACGAAAAAAATGTTTTTAAATATAACAAAATGTACAAAAATATCATCGACTTCATCCTAACCACTCACTAATCTAATCCAATGGTTCCCTAGACGTTCTTGCACTTATTGAACTCTACACTCATTAATATATATAGTGTGTGTTTGAAAATTACAAGCAAAATGAGATTTGGTGACAAACCTTTCCATTTCCTTTGAGATGAGTGCCTTTCATGTGGATCCCCTACCAAATAATTGTAAATGGTTTGACCCTTTCTCCTTACCTTTGAGGCTTTGACACGGTCTTAGACATTGACAGTAATCAACTCTCCATTTGTTTACTAAATAAATTCGTTTAACATTTATGTGGGTGTCACATGGCTTCATTTTTATATTCATAGATAATTCTGTATTCTTGTAAAAATAGTCAAGAAATATTCCAACAACATTAACAATGTTCATATGTCTAGCTTCTTGTTAAATTCTGAGTTGTTTATCTAACATTATTCTATTTGATATCTATAATAAACATCTAGAATGTAAGTCAATCTGATTCATAAACTTTTTTTTTAAACTGAAAACACTTTTAAAAACGTACTATTTTATAAATCAGTATCAGTCAACTAGCGAATTTACCGTGTGGCTCTATCTTATATTCTTACCGGAATAAAACTGATGTCTTAAATAATACCTGATGATGCTTTTATATATGTGATGAATAATCCCACGGATTCTAAGATTCTATTGCATTAAAGACGCTATCGATATTTTGTTTATGTTATTACCGACTTTCAATAGCTACCAACCTTTAGCAATTAAGTTACTATTGAACAATAGCAAATTTACTAGTTAGGCTTAACGTAGTGGGCGGCAAATCCAGGCGACAAGGGGCGATTTTGGGGGGAACACCGACCCCCAGGCGATAAGGGGCGGGGGCGATGGGTTTTTCTCGCCATGCATGTCTGTGTGTTAATATTATTATTATATACATGTGTGTGATATATATATATATATATATATTATATTACTATTTGTAGCCCCTATACCATTACACCAAAAAAAACAAAACTCACCATTTGCTGACTGGACGCACATGACGCAAAACGCCCCAATTTATAACACCTCTACTACACATAACCTTAAATCCAATCTTTGAATATCAAGTTTTCATGTTACAATTCACCAGCTAGCTAGGACATTATTCCTTGGACTTGCTAAATGACCAATCTTTTGACTCTTCTAGGAGCGGTAGTCTCATGAACTGTGTCATGATATCGAAGTCATAAAAGTACGGAAATCATAATAATATTGAACTAGAGTATATAAAAATTGATCATGATTTTATTTAGCAGTGATTAGTGAGTGGAACACAAAACGTAAAATGTAAAACAAAAGAAATAGTAAATAATAATAATAATAATAATAATAATAATAAGGAGGTGCACGAAAATCGAGGGAGATTTTGTCTGCATGTAGAGAGCTTTTGATTTCCGTGTTGACGCGTTTACGCAGTAAAGCTGCTGACTTTGACTTCTGTTCAAGTGGCTTACTATTTATATTTTCAAATAATAATTTAACTATTTCTTTTTTCAACTTGTTATATTTTGTAATAAAATAAAATACGTGATTATTAAATTACACAGTTAATTGTTTAGTATGCATCTTGATGATAATTTAGTGATATAAACAGTTAAATAATAATTATGGCTGGTAAAAGTTGTTTTATTAATTATATGATGATCATTATAGGTATATTTACCTTTCTACTTACATTAGTTATACAATTAAGTAATATATTAGTACTAGTTTTTTAAAATTAAAGTTACATGGTAATTTATTTTTATTAAGTTTGCCGTTGAAGTTGAATTAAACTTAGAATTCACATTAAAGCAAAACACGCTTATTGTCTTGTTTACATGTAGCCCCAATATATGTCGATCACTCGATCACACAACTACCTGGATCGTGTCATTTTCACAGAGTCCCTACCTTTCCTTTGTCTCCTTTCAACAATCACAAAAGCAACCACAACATTTTGACTTTCGAATTAATCATCACCTACAGAAACTAACAACCACTAGCTCGCAACATCCAACTACTCTTACAATCGTAATCGCATTGTGTCATATAAATGAAGTCCATCCCCAATAACCGAAAACCAACATAAAACCATGATTATGAAAAGATCGAATCGAAACAACTGCAACAACCTAAAATGAACTATTACCTAAATCAAAACACGTAAATATATCTTTTATAATGCAAACACAACTAGCCAAAATGAAATATTATTCCAAATCAAAACATGTACAAATCCATATTAGGAAAAACAAACAAAAAAACAAACCATAAGCACCCTTAAACGTAGTAGTCAAAATTGAAAAACACAAACCCTAAGCGCATACATGACTAGTGATAATAGAAATGATAGACCATATTTGAGAAAGAACATAGAGTACAAAGATATGATGGTAGATGAAAAGGATAAAAAGAGAGCCATTAAGGATGTGAGAGAATAATTTAAGGACACGATTTTGTTTTAAAGGAGGTTTTGTTTAAAGAAAAATGGTATGAGTGTATAACCACGTAAACTTGTACTAATTATGATCATTTTACATACTTAAGTCAAACATCTATGATTGGGATGAGAACCTTTTTCTAGGTTTTATAGTACGAGTACATTTTGAGGATTGTTATGTTTAAATATAAATTCTTATTTCTTAAATTAGAGTAATGTACTGGCCTTCTTAATTGTTACTTAAAAAGTTTTTGTTTTCTAGAAGCTTTATATAACTATTAATATACTATTATGCTAAAGTTTTTCTAGAAGGTGAACCTACGTACATATGAAAATGATCAAGGTCGCTCACTAGTTCTTAATACTCCATTGTGTCGTCCATTTATGAGAAAGTTTAAAAAGCAGTCAAACCTCATCTATACATATAAGGTAGCAGCATTTATTCTTTAAAATTACGTGATCACATTTCATAAATATAACCTGTTCCCTAAATTAAGTTGTATATTATTGCTATTTAATGGCTAGTTTATATAATCTGATAATCAATATAGCTAAAAGTCAAATACATAATAATACCTAAATTATTTGACTAAAAAGCTTGCCTTCAATATTAAATGGAGTTCAATGTAAAATAACATGAAAATGGTCAGCTTATCTGTTTCTATTAACTATTTTACATTTTTATTGGTAATTGTTATTAGTAAGCTTATCTGTTTATATTAACTATTTTACAATTTACATATATAAAAGATACATAATCAACAAAATTAAAATAAGATTACATGAAAATAGTCATTTTGAGGTTGGCATTCGTCTATGCGCTCCTAATAGGATACTTTCACAGTTTCACTCCATGAAGGTAATATGTCGAATAAACAATTGATTGCAACACTATAATAAAGTTGTTATAAATTTGGTCGTTAACGAACTAAAAAATGAAGAACAATAAGCCCAAACTCACAAATTAACATTACGATTTGGTGTAATCTCTCACTTGGCCACTTTAGCATTTCAACATGGCGAGGGAGATTTTGGAGGTCCCCGAGAAAAATAAGAAGCACTTAACTCAAAAAAATGGTATTGCATGTGGTTTTCTTAACCACATGTTAGGACATTTGGCCAACGCATAACAAGATTTGTAATAACCAGTCATCCTTTGTTTACACGACACTAAAAGCAATTAAGGCAAATGGCTTGCTAGAGGTTAAAAATGGTGCTAACGTTTCATCCTTATGCTGATCAAAATAGTGTTCTTTTAATTTCGACATTTGTTAGTTGTATCATTTATATGTGTAGTTGTTGCTTTAGTTTCCTTTTATAACATTTTAAGTTAATAAATTAACTTCACGGTCGTATAGAAAAAAATGGTTAAATGTGATTTTAAAATAACATATAGATTATTTTTTTTCAAAAAATGTTAGTAGACTTAATTA